>NC_056746.1:790867274-790893130 GCF_019279795.1 Protopterus annectens
CTGGTTAGGTTTTCATATTAAAAAAGGGGGCTAGTCAATTGCTTTATTTTGTTACAAACCTTAATTGTTAAAAGCTAACAATAAAATTGCTGAAGTTTGAGCCTTGGTCTCTTGTGTCATCTCTAATACTGTATTAACCACAGAATTTAGTAACCTGCCCAGAACAACATCTGATATGTTTACCCAGTATAAAGTAACCTGCCATTGTACATCTGATAAGTTTACCCAGTATAAAGTAACCTGCCATTGTACATCTGATAAGTTTACCCAGTATAAAGTAACCTGCCATTGTACATCTGATAATTTTACCCAGTATAAAGTAACCTGCCATTGTATATCTGATAAGTTTACCCAGTATAAAGTAACCTGCCATTGTACATCTGATAAGTTTACCCAGTATAAAGTAACCTGCCATTGTACATCTGATAAGTTTACCCAGTATAAAGTAACCTGCCATTGTACATCTGATAAGTTTACCCAGTATAAAGTAACCTGCCATTGTACATCTGATAAGTTTACCCAGTATAAAGTAACCTGCCATTGTACATCTGATAAGTTTACCCAGTATAAAGTAACCTGCCATTGTACATCTGATAAGTTTACCCAGTATAAAGTAACCTGCCATTGTACATCTGATAGGTTTACCCAGTATAAAGTAACCTGCCATTGTACATCTGATAAGTTTACCCAGTATAAAGTAACCTGCCATTGTACATCTGATAAGTTTACCCAGTATAAAGTAACCTGCCATTTTACATCTGATAAGTTTACCCATTATAAATTAACCTGCCATTGTACATCTGATAAGTTTACCCAGTATAAAGTAACCTGCCATTGTACATCTGATAAGTTTACCCAGTATAAAGTAACCTGCCATTGTACATCTGATAAGTTTTCCCAGTATAAAGTAACCTGCCATTGTACATCTGATAAGTTTACCCTGTATAAAGTAACCTGCCATTGTACATCTGATAAGTTTACCCAGTATAAAATAACCTGCCATTGTACATCTGATAAGTTTACCCAGTAAAAAGTAACCTGCCATTGTACAACTGATAAGTTTACCCAGTATAACCTGCCATTGTACATCTGATAAGTTTACCCAGTATAAAGTAACCTGCCATTGTACATCTGATAAGTTTACCCAGTATAAAGTAACCTGCCATTGTACATCTGATAAGTTTACCCAGTATAAAGTAACCTGCCATTGTACATCTGATAAGTTTACCCAGTATAAAGTAACCTGCCATTCTACATCTAATAAGTTTACCCAGTATAAAGTAACCTGCCATTGTACATCTGATAAGTTTACCCAGTATAAAGTAACCTGCCATTGTACATCTGATAAGTTTACCCAGTATAAAGTAACCTGCCATTGTACATCTAATAAGTTTACCCAGTATAAAGTAACCTGCCATTGTACATCTGATAAGTTTACCCAGTATAAAGTAACCTGCCATTGTACATCTGATACGTTTACCCAGTATAAAGTAACCTGCCATTGTACATCTGATAAGTTTACCCAGTATAAAGTAACCTGCCATTGTACATCTGATAAGTTTACCCAGTATAAAGTAACCTGCCATTGTACATCTGATAAGTTTACCCAGTATAAAGTAACCTGCTATTGTACATCTGATATGTTTACCCAGTATAAAGTAACCTGCCATTGTACATCTGATAAGTTTGCCCAGTATAAAGTAACCTGCCATTGTACATCTGATAAGTTTACCCAGTATAAAGTAACCTGCCATTGTACATCTGATAAGTTTACCCAGTAAAAAGTAACCTGCCATTGTACATCTGATAAGTTTACCCAGTATAAAGTAACCTGCCATTGTACATCTGATAAGTTTACCCAGTAAAAAGTAACCTGCCATTGTACATCAGATAAGTTTACCCAGTATAAAGTAACCTGCCGTTATACATCTGATATGTTTACCCAGTGTAAAGTAACCTGCCATTGTACATCTGATATGTTTACCCAGTATAAAGTAACCTGCCATTGTACATCTGATAAGTTTACCCAGTATAAAGTAACCTGCCATTGTACATCTGATAAGTTTACCCAGTATAAAGTAACCTGCCATTGTACATCTGATAAGTTTACCCAGTATAAAGTAACCTGCCATTGTACATCTGATAAGTTTACCCAGTATAAAGTAACCTGCCATTGTACATCTGATAAGTTTACCCAGTATAAAGTAACCTGCCATTGTACATCTGATAAGTTTACCCAGTATAAAGTAACCTGCCATTGTACATCTGATAAGTTTACCCAGTATAAAGTAACCTGCCATTGTACATCTGATAAGTTTACCCAGTATAAAGTAACCTGCCATTGTACATCTGATAAGTTTACCCAGTATAAAGTAACCTGCCATTGTACATCTGATAAGTTTACCCAGTATAAAGTAACCTGCCATTGTACATCTGATAAGTTTACCCAGTATAAAGTAACCTGCCATTGTACATCTGATAAGTTTACCCAGTATAAAGTAACCTGCCATTGTACATCTGATAAGTTTACCCAGTATAAAGTAACCTGCCATTGTACATCTGATAAGTTTACCCAGTATAAAGTAACCTGCCATTGTACATCTGATAAGTTTACCCAGTATAAAGTAACCTGCCATTGTACATCTGATAAGTTTACCCAGTATAAAGTAACCTGCCATTGTACATCTGATAAGTTTACCCAGTATAAAGTAACCTGCCACAGTACATCTGATAAGTTTACCCAGTATAAAGTAACCTGCCATTGTACATCTGATAAGTTTACCCAGTATAAAGTAACCTGCCGTTGTACATCTGATAAGTTTACCCAGGAAAAAGTAACCTGCCATTGTACATCTGATAGGTTTACCCAGTATAAAGTAACCTGCCATTGTACATCTGATAAGTTTACCCAGTATAAAGTAACCTGCCATTGTACATCTGATATGTTTACCCAGGAAAAAGTAACCTGCCATTGTACATCTGATAAGTTTACCCATTATAAAGTAACCTGCCATTGTACATCTGATAAGTTTACCCAGTATAAAGTAACCTGCCATTGTACATCTGATAAGTTTACCCAGTATAAAGTAACCTGCCATTGTACATCTGATAAGTTTACCCAGTAAAAAGTAACCTGCTATTGTATATCTGATAAGTTTACCAAGTATAAAGTAAACTGCCATTGTACATCTGATAAGTTTACCAAGTATAAAGTAAACTGCCATTGTACATCTGATACGTTTACCCAGTATAAAGTAACCTGCCATTGTACATCAGATAAGTTTACCCAGTATAAAGTAACCTGCCATTGTACATCTGATAAGTTTACCCAGTATAAAGTAACCTGCCATTGTACATCTGATAAGTTTACCCAGTATAAAGTAACCTGCCATTGTACATCTGATAAGTTTACCCAGTATAAAGTAACCTGCTATTGTACATCTGATAAGTTTACCCAGTATAAAGTAACCTGCCATTGTACATCTGATAAGTTTGCCCAGTAAAAAAGTAACCTGCCATTGTACATCTGATAAGTTTACCCAGTATAAAGTAACCTGCCATTGTACATCTGATAAGTTTACCCAGTATAAAGTAACCTGCCATTGTACATCTGATAAGTTTACCCAGTATAAAGTAACCTGCTATTGTACATCTGATAAGTTTACCCAGTATAAAGTAACCTGCCATTGTACATCTGATAAGTTTACCCAGTATAAAGTAACCTGCCATTGTACATCTGATAAGTTTACCCAGTAAAAAGTAACCTGCCATTGTACATCAGATAAGTTTACCCAGTATAAAGTAACCTGCCATTGTACATCTGATAAGTTCACCCAGTAAAAAGTAACCTGCCATTGTACATCTGATAAGTTTACCCAGTATAAAGTAACCTGCTATTGTACATCTGATATGTTTACCCAGTCTAAAGTAAACTGCCATTGTACATCTGACAGGTTTACCCAGTATAAAGTAACCTGCCATTGCACATCTGATAAGTTTATCCAGTATAAAGTAACCTACCATTGTACATCTGATACGTTTACCCAGTATAAAGTAACCTGCCATTGTACATCTGATAAGTTTACCCAGTATAAAGTAACCTGCCATTGTACATCTGATAAGTTTACCCAGTATAAAGTAACCTGCCATTGTACATCTGATAAGTTTACCCAGTATAAAGTAACCTGCCATTGTACATCTGATAAGTTTATCCAGTATAAAGTAACCTGCCATTGTACATCTGATAAGTTTACCCAGTATAAAGTAACCTGCCATTGTACAACTGATAAGTTTACCCAGTAAAAAGTAACCTGCCATTGTACATCTGATAAGTTCACCCAGTAAAAAGTAACCTGCCATTGTACATCTGATAAGTTTACCCAGTATAAAGTAACCTGCTATTGTACATCTGATATGTTTACCCAGTATAAAGTAACCTGCCATTGTACATCTGATAAGTTTGCCCAGTATAAAGTAACCTGCCATTGTACATCTGATAAGTTTACCCAGTATAAAGTAACCTGCCATTGTACATCTGATAAGTTTACCCAGTATAAAGTAACCTGCCATTGTACATCTGATAAGTTTACCCAGTAAAAAGTAACCTGCCATTGTACATCAGATAAGTTTACCCAGTATAAAGTAACCTGCCATTATACATCTGATAAGTTTGCCTAGTATAAAGTAACCTGTCATTGTACATCTGATAAGTTTACCCAGTAAAAAGTAACCTGCCATTATACATCTAATAAGTTTACCCAGTATAAAGTAACCTGCCATTGTACATCTGATACGTTTACCCAGTATAAAGTAACCTGCCATTGTACATCTGATAAGTTTACCCAGTATAAAGTAACCTGCCATTGTACATCTGATAAGTTTACCCAGTATAAAGTAACCTGCCATTGTACATCTGATAAGTTTACCCAGTATAAAGTAACCTGTCATTGTACATCTGATAAGTTTACCCAGTATAAAGTAACCTGCCATTGAACATCTGATAAGTTTACCCAGTATAAAGTAACCTGCCATTGTACATCTGATAAGTTTACCCAGTATAAAGTAACCTGCCATTGTACATCTGATAAGTTTACCCAGTATAAAGTAACCTGCCATTGTACATCTGATAAGTTTACCCAGTATAAAGTAACCTGCCATTGTACATCTGATAAGTTTACCCAGTATAAAGTAACCTGCCATTGTACATCTGATAAGTTTACCCAGTAAAAAGTAACCTGCCATTGTACATCTGATAAGTTTACCCAGTATAAAGTAACCTGCCATTGTACATCTGATAAGTTTACCCAGTATAAAGTAACCTGCCATTGTACATCTGATATGTTTACCCAGTATAAAGTAACCTGCCATTGTACATCTGATAAGTTTACCCAGTATAAAGTAACCTGCCATTGTACATCTGATAAGTTTACCCAGTAAAAAGTAACCTGCCATTGTACATCAGATAAGTTTACCCAGTATAAAGTAACCTGCCGTTATACATCTGATATGTTTACCCAGTGCAAAGTAACCTGCCATTGTACATCTGATAAGTTTACCCAGTAAAAAGTAACCTGCCATTGTACATCTGATAAGTTTACCCAGTATAAAGTAACCTGCCATTGTATATCTTAGTTTACCCAGTATAAAGTAACCTGCCATTGTACATCTGATAGGTTTACCCAGTATAAAGTAACCTGCCATTGTACATCTGATAAGTTTACCCAGTATAAAGAAACCTGCCATTGTACATCTGATAAGTTTACCCAGTATAAAGTAACCTGCCATTGTACATCTGATAAGTTTACCCAGTATAAATTAACCTGCCATTGTACATCTGATAAGTTTACCCAGTATAAAGTAACCTGCCATTGTACATCTGATAAGTTTACCCAGTATAAAGTAACCTGCCATTGTACATCTGATAAGTTTACCCAGTATAAAGTAACCTGCCATTGTACATCTGATAAGTTTACCCAGTATAAAGTAACCTGCCATTGTACATCTGATAAGTTTACCCAGTATAAAGTAACCTGCCATTGTACATCTGATAAGTTTACCCAGTATAAAGTAACCTGCCATTGTACATCTGATAAGTTTACCCAGTATAAAGTAACCTGCCATTGTACATCTGATAAGTTTACCCAGTATAAAGTAACCTGCCATTGTACATCTGATAAGTTTACCCAGTATAAAGTAACCTGCCATTGTACATCTGATAAGTTTACCCAGTATAAAGTAACCTGCCATTGTACATCTGATAAGTTTACCCAGTATAAAGTAACCTGCCATTGTACATCTGATAAGTTTACCCAGTATAAAGTAACCTGCCATTGTACATCTGATAAGTTTACCCAGTATAAAGTAACCTGCCATTGTACATCTGATAAGTTTATCCAGTATAAAGTAACCTGCCATTGTACATCTGATAAGTTTACCCAGTATAAAGTAACCTGCCATTGTACATCTGATAAGTTTACCCAGTATAAAGTAACCTGCCATTGTACATCTGATAAGTTTACCCAGTATAAAGTAACCTGCCATTGTACATCTGATAAGTTTACCCAGTATAAAGTAACCTGCCATTGTACATCTGATACGTTTACCCAGTATAAAGTAACCTGCCATTGTACATCTGATAAGTTTATCCAGTATAAAGTAACCTGCCATTGTACATCTGATAAGTTTACCCAGTATAAAGTAACCTGCCATTGTACATCTGATAAGTTTACCCAGTATAAAGTAACCTGCCATTGTACATCTGATAAGTTTACCCAGTATAACCTGCCATTGTACATCTGATAAGATTACCCAGTATAAAGTAACCTGCCATTGTACATCTGATAAGTTTACCCAGTATAAAGTAACCTGCCATTGTACATCTGATAAGTTTACCCAGTATAAAGTAACCTGCCATTGTACATCTGATAAGTTTACCCAGTATAAAGTAACCTGCCATTGTACATCTGATAAGTTTACCCAGTATAAAGTAAGCTGCCATTGTATATCTGATAAGTTTACCCAGTATAAAGTAACCTGCCATTGTACATCTGATACGTTTACCCAGTATAAAGTAACCTGCCATTGTACATCTGATAAGTTTACCCAGCATAAAGTAACCTGTCATTGTACATCTGATAAGTTTACCCTGTATAAAGTAACCTGCCATTGTACATCTGATATGTTTACCCAGGAAAAAGTAACCTGCCATTGTACATCTGATAAGTTTACCCAGTATAAAGTAACCTGCCATTGTACATCTGATAAGTTTACCCAGTATAAAGAAACCTGCCATTGTACATCTGATAAGTTTACCCAGTATAAAGTAACCTGCCACAGTACATCTGATAAGTTTACCCAGTATAAAGTAACCTGCCATTGTACATCTGATAAGTTTACCCAGTATAAATTAACCTGCCATTGTACATCTGATAAGTTTACCCAGTATAAAGTAACCTGCCATTGTACATCTGATACATTTACCCAGTATAAAGTAGCCTGCCACTGTACATCTGATAAATTTACCCAGTATAAAGTAACCTGCCATTGTACATCTGATAAGTTTACCCAGTATAAAATAACCTGCCATTATACATCTGATAAGTTTACCCAGTATAAAGTAAACTGTCATTGTACATCTAATAAGTTTACCCAGTAAAAAGTAACCTGCCATTCTACATCTGAAACATTTACCCAGTAAAAAGTAAACTCTCATTGTACATCTGATACGTTTACCCAGTATAAAGTCAACTGCCATTGTACATCTGATACGTTTACCCAGTCTAAAGTAAACTGCCATTGTACATCTGACAGGTTTACCCAGTATAAAGTAACCTGCCATTGCACATCTGATAAGTTTGCCTAGTATAAAGTAACCTGTCATTGTACATCTGATAAGTTTACCCAGTAAAAAGTAACCTGCCATTGTACATCTAATAAGTTTACCCAGTATAAAGTAACCTGCCATTGTACATCTGATACGTTTACCCAGTATAAAGTAACCTGCCATTGTACATCTGATAAGTTTATCCAGTATAAAGTAACCTGCCATTGTACATCTGATAAGTTTACCCAGTATAAAGTAACCTGCCATTGTACAACTGATAAGTTTACCCAGTATAACCTGCCATTGTACATCTGATAAGATTAACCAGTAAAATGTAACCTGCCATTGTACATCTGATAAGTTCACCCAGTAAAAAGTAACCTGCCATTGTACATCTGATAAGTTTACCCAGTATAAAGTAACCTGCCATTGTACATCTGATAAGTTTGCCCAGTATAAAGTAACCTGCCATTGTACATCTGATAAGTTTACCCAGTATAAAGTAACCTGCCATTGTACATCTGATAAGTTTACCCAGTAAAAAGTAACCTGCCATTGTACATCAGATAAGTTTACCCAGTATAAAGTAACCTGCCGTTATACATCTGATATGTTTACCCAGTGTAAAGTAACCTGCCATTGTACATCTGATAAGTTTACGTATTATAAAGTAACCTGCCATTGTACATCTGATAAGTTTACCCAGTATAAAGTAACCTGCCATTGTATATCTTAGTTTACCCAGTATAAAGTAACCTGCCATTGTACATCTGATATGTTTACCCAGCATAAAGTAACCTGCCATTGTACATCTGATAAGTTTATCCAGTATAAAGTAACCTACCATTGTACATCTGTTAAGTTTACCCAGTAAAAAGTAACCTGCCATTGTACATCTGATACGTTTATCCAGTATAAAGTAAACTGCCATTGTACATCTGATAGGTTTACTCAGTGTAAACTGCCATTGTACATCTGATACGTTTACCCAGTATAAAGTAACCTGTCATTGTACATCTGATGTTTACCCAGTATAAAGTAACCTGTCATTGTACATCTGATAAGTTTACCCTATATAAAGTAACCTGCCATTGTACATCTGATAAGTTTACCCAGTAAAAAGTAACCTGCTATTGTATATCTGATACATTTATCCAGTATAAAGTAACCTGCCATTGTACATCTGATAAGTTAACCAAGTATAAAGTAAACTGCCATTGTACATCTGATACGTTTACCCAGTATAAAGTAACCTGCAATTGTACATCAGATAAGTTTACCCAGTATAACGTAATCTGCCATTGTACATCTGATAAGTTTATACAGTATAAAGTAACCTGCCATTGTACATCTGATAAGTTTACCCAGTATAAAGTAACCTGCCATTGTACATCTGATATGTTTACCCAGTATAAAGTAACCTGCCATTGTACATCTGATAAGTTTACCCAGTATAAAGTAACCTGCCATTGTACATTTGATACGTTTACCCAGTGTAAAGCAACCTGCCATTGTACATCTACGTTTACCCAGTATAAAGTAACCTGCCATTGTACATCTGATATGTTTACCCAGTATAAAATAACCTGCCATTGTACATCTGATATGTTTACCCAATATAAAGTAACCTGCCATTGTACATCTGATATGTTTACCCTGTATAAAGTAACCTGTCATTGTACATCTGATATGTTTACCCAGTATAAAGTAACCTGCCATTGTACATCTGATAAGTTTACCCAGTATAAAGTAACCTGCCATTGTACATCTGATACGTTTACCCAGTATAAAGTAACCTGCCATTGTACATCTGATACGTTTACCCAGTATAAAGTAAACTTCCATTGTACATCTGACAGGTTTACCCAGTATAAAGTAACCTGCCATTGTACATCTGATACGTTTACCCAGTATAAAGTAACCAGCCATTGTACATCTGATATGTTTACCCAATATAAAGTAACCTGCCATTGTACATCTGATATGTTTACCCTGTATAAAGTAACCTGTCATTGTACATCTGATATGTTTACCCAGTATAAAGTAACCTGCCATTGTACATCTGATAAGTTTACCCAGTATAAAGTAACCTGCCATTCTACATCTAATAAGTTTACCCAGTATAAAGTAACCTGCCATTGTACATCTGATACGTTTAGCCAGGAAAAAGTAACCTGCCATTGTACATCTGTGACGGATCCACACAGTTTACCTGATTTTTGATGCCCTAAGCCATTGAACTGCTGTGTGTTTGTAGGTGTGCTTGATGTTAGATTGATATGCTGTTAATTGAATAAATACATGATATGCTGCTTAATGTTATATACATATATGAAACTTAAAAGAATTATGCTTCAAAGGCAAGCCTTGCACACTAATGCTGGTATAACTGAACTTTAGTTAACCTTTGGAGTTGTTTGCCAGTTTAAAAGTTGTTTACCAGACAGAGGGGGATTTCAAAGAGGAACTATACCACAGGTGTGTGGGCAAACGGCTTTCTGAAAGGAGGAAGTAATGTATAAAACTAGACATTACGGGGCTTGTTGACAATTCAGGAAATGATTTGTAATGTTTTAAAAACAGTTCATTAGCTCATGAATAAACTGGTGATCTAAATATCATCAGCTGAATGATTACCTAATGGCCTAGGTGTAATCAATTGAACCTATTGACCCTATGCCATGCTCAAACCTATAAAAGGCTCAGAGGTTGGTAATAGATTGGAACTCATCATCATCGGATCTGATTGAAGCAAGAGCCTGAACTGAGCATACAGCATTGCCTGCCAGTGTCGGCCCTGTCTTGACTGAACAGATAGCTGTACTGAATAGGTTTGGAGTCCCCCTATCAGTGGCAAAGATGATTTTCTTTTGCATATGCTTGTAAGTACATGATTTAACAGTTTTATAATTGTTAATGTGATAGGTCATAGGTTAGGTTTTGCATAAGTACATGATTTAACAGTTTCTATAATTGTTAATGTGATAGGTCATAGGTTAGGTTTTACATAGTAATGTGATAGGTTTTTTATTTTTTTTGCATATTGACTAGTCAATTGCTTTTTATTACAAACCTTAATTGTTAAAAGCTAACAATAAAATTGCTGAAGTTTGAGCCTTGGTCTCTTGTGTCATCTCTAATACTGTATTAACCACAGAATTTAGTAACCTGACCAGAACAGCTGGCTAGTCGGCAGGATCTGTGGTTTGCAATAGATATGTCACAACAGCCAATGTTTTTTCCATTTAAGCACCTAGGTGTAGGGTTAAATAAGAAACAATCTGTAGATGCCAAAAAGTAAGGGGCAAATGTTGAATTTCCAGCATTGTTTGGAAAATGGGACCCCTTGCTAGGGCATTGAGTCAGGTTTCACCTCCACCTTCCCTAAGTCCTCACCAGTAAACCCAGTAGACCCTGAGGAGCTGGCAAAGGCCTTATCAGGATTAAAATTGGAGGATAAGGGAAAGAAGGTGAAAGAGGGAGTGGGAGCAGCTGGATGGCTGTTCTTTGAAGCAATACAGGAGTCCCTCTTGGCTTGGTTTCTTGGTCTGGGATACAGGGGGAGAGGCGATGTCACTGAGTGATGAAGAGATGCACCAGTGTGCCTGTTTAGTATTTCACCCCCGGCTGAAGCAGATAGTGAACAATTGTGACCATAAAGATCCCCATATCAATACATTGGTGGTATGGTTAGCCTCAGCCTTCGGGCCACTTGGCGGATGCTACAGCAGTAGCAGAGGAGTGCAAATCCTGGAAAGCGATAGCTGAAGCAATCCAACAGCTAAGAAATGGCCATGTTAGCAACTATTTACTCATTAGAAATGATAAATGGGGAGTTGCATATTCCAAAAGGGCCAGACGGACAAATCTTTACTGGTAATATGAGGAATAAGTTAATTAAAATGCCCACAATGGTGGAAAGGGCAGCTTATGGCTGCCTTGGCAGGTGTATTGGCCAACCGATATGGGATGTAATGTCTACATTAAACCAGCTGGCAGAGCTGGTAGAAGAGAAAGAGCAGAGGAAGGCCAGAAAGGCAAATACAGACAAGTTAAAAAGCACGGGTAGTGAAAAAGTAACAAGGAGACAGATGTTTTAGATTTGCTAAGATGGGGGTAGAAGCTGCAGAAATAGATGGAATACCTACAGAAGAAATATACAAAAAATGGAAACAGAAGCAGAAAGGAAGAGAATCAGATCTTTCAGGAAAACAAACCCCTGCAAAAAGCCCAAATAGAAGTACCACTGAAGGGAAGAAAGGGTGGAATCAGTTGTATCCTGACATCCCCACTGATGCCGCGCTAGGACAATGGCAGAGGGAGAGTTTACTGATGAAAGAGATTGGGAGAGAAGGGTGGAAAACCCCAATGGAAAAATGGAAGCAAATTGACTAGAAGGCGGGTCCCCAGTAGCTAGAGGCACAGTTAGAGCCATTACACCTGGGGACCCGGCCCTACGTGCCTCTTACCATTTTTGGAGGAGGACCACAACACGTAATGGCTTTAGTAGATACTGGATCAGAAATAACTATTTTTGCAGGCAACCCCCATAAATTTCGTGGACAGTCTGTGGAGATTGATGGATATGGGGGGGCAAAGACGATAGGTGTCAAAACCAAAGTAAGAATAGCCTTTGGGGATGGTATTCCTAGTGCCATTGTAGCCGTGATAGCTCCTGTACCAGAACACATTTTAGAAATAGATGTTCTAAAGGGTAGGACCTTAGAAACTACAGTAGGGCCATTTAGATTTGGAGTACGGCACTGTTCAGTCAATGCAGTCAAGGCTGTTGTTCAAGGTGATGCCAAGTGGGAACCTTTGCATATTCCCACACCAAAAGTGGTGACCAACATCAAACAATATCGTGTTCAGGGGCCATTCAGAAATTACTGAAACAATCCAGGAATTACTTCGTGTTGGCATACTCAAACCGACTGTGAGCCCATTCAATAGCCCGGTGTGGCCCATCAAAAAACCTGATGGTTCCTGGCGTATGATGGTAGATTATTGGGGCTTGAATAAGGTGGCTCCACCTTTATCTGCAGCAGTGCTAGACATTGTTACCATTGTAGAGAAACTTTCTTCTTCTGCTGGGCCGTACCATGCAGTTTTGGACTTGGCAAATGCTTTCTTCTCCATACCTATAGCAGAAGAGAGTAGGGCTCAATTTGCATTTACCTGGGAGGGGAGGCAATATACCTTCCAGGTACTTCCACAAGGATATCTACACAGCCCAACCCTTTGCCATGGGCTGGTGGCCAGAAGATCTGGCTAAGTTGCAGTTAAATAAAGTGACTGTATTCCATTACATTGATGACGTCCTGATTACAGGAAAAGCCAGATGTGGACATTGCATTGAAAACAGTGATCGAACACCTTCAGAGCCGAGGGTGGGCAATAAATGAGGATAAAACACAGCAGGGAACATCAGTGAAATTCCTGGGTATGATATGGAATGGAGCAAAAAGAGAAATACCTGCATCGGCCTTAGAAAGCATCCAAAAGATTGCGGTCCCAAAAACAAAACAGCAGGCACAAGCCTTTTTGGGAGCAATGGGCTTTTGGAGAGCATTTGTACCACACCTTGGGCAAGTTTTACGACCTATTCACTATGTGACTAAAAAAAAATGTGACTTTCAGTGGGGTCCTAAACAGCAGATGGCCTTCGAGGAAGCGAAAAAAGCCTTGCAACAAAGTGTGGGACTGGGTCCAATAGACCCACAGCAACCTTTTATTTTGGAAGTGACTGTTGCTAATAATGTCATGTCCTGGGGATTGTGGCAAAAGAATGATGTGGGAAAGAAAAGACCACTGGGATTTTGGTCTAAATCCCTGACTGGAGCACAGACTAGATACAGCCCTCTCGAACAGCATGTGCTGGCTGTATATACTGCCTTCATGTAGAGGGGCTGACCAAACAACAGACGGTGACAGTGAAAGTAGACTACCCAATCCAGGGGTGGTTACGACAATACTCTGATGACTTCTACTGGATGCTGGGAAGAGCGTTGTTTGCAGTGACTACCAAACCCACCTTGACATGGAATTTGACCAGCACAGAATACATCAGAACTGTTTGTAGATTAAACTGTGACAGACATCCAGAGAAATGCACTGCCAATCCTGCTGGGGGCTTATAATCAGGATTTTCTCTGGCTGAGTCTCCATTAGATTCTTCCTGCATAGCCGAATTTCAAAGGGAAAACAGCACTGCAGAAACCAGATCTCCAAATTTGGAGATATATGCTAACTGTATTTGATGGTTTAGGACATATAGTAAGATATACAAGAGGATGTAAAACTGTAAGTAGTGCTAGAATTGTTCAGCATGTTAAAACCATTAGATTTCACATGTGAAAATGACTCTTGCATATTGATCTTTGATTATCTTGCTAGTAAAAAGGGAACAAAACAAGTTTGTCCATTTGTAGCATTGCCTTTGCAATTCGGAAGTAATTGGTGGGTGCCTCAGATAGAATCTAATCTCATTGATTATAATGATATGCCCATTGATTTAGCAGGATGTGAGACCTGGCCCCAGGGGTGGGTGTGCATGCTAATTAAAAGAAAGCCTCATCCATGTTTACATAATGGGACTGGAGAATGTGCTTGGCATAGATATATAGTGAATGGGACAGACATTTATCAACTCAATGATACCACAGCTTGTGTAGTATCCTCCTGTAAGCTGGCTTGGAGTGATGGAACAATCACAGACAGTGGAGCACATTGTAAAAGTAATGTACATGCAATCACTGATTTTTGTACTGGGGAATTGATCAGATTGACTAGATGGATGGACATCACATTAAATGCTAGCATAGAACCATTGCACACTTTTAGATGGCCATCTCTAGTCCACCCGGACTTTAAGCAGATTAAGCAGGAAGGGCAAGCTGTACTGCTCCTGCTGAATAAGACTTTACATGATGCGCATCAAACTGTAATTAAAATGATTAAAGACAAAGGTACCATTCTTCAAATTGCAAACGAAATTCAAGACATGTCTGTTTCACATTGGTATGATATTTTTATGTGGTCACCAAAGGCTTCTGCCTGGTTTAACTTGCTTTTACACCCTTTATTGCTGACCACAATAGTTTCAGTGTTGTTCTGCTTAATTTCCTACTGCATTTATTGTAAGGTCATGAAAAAATACAATAAAATGCTGTCAATTTTGCACATTATTAGAAGCACACAGCGATCATTGCTTAGTGCAAGGGGTGGCCTGTGACGGATCCACACAGTTTACCTGATTTTGATGCCCTAAGCCATTGAACTGCTGTGTGTTTGTAGGTGTGCTTGATGTTAGATTGATATGCTGTTAATTGAATAAATACATGATATGCTGCTTAATGTTATATACATATATGAAACTTAAAAGAATTATGCTTCAAAGGCAAGCCTTGCACACTAATGCTGGTATAACTGAACTTTAGTTAACCTTTGGAGTTGTTTGCCAGTTTAAAAGTTGTTTACCAGACAGAGGGGAGTTCAAAGAGGAACTATACCACAGGTGTGTGGGCAAACGGCTTTCTGAAAGGAGGAAGTAATGTATAAAACTAGACATTACGGGGCTTGTTGACAACTCAGGAAATGATTTGTAATGTTTTAAAACAGTTCATTAGCTCATGAATAAACTGGTGATCTAAATATCATCAGCTGAATGATTACCTAATGGCCTAGGTGTAATCAATTGAACCTATTGACCCTATGCCATGCTCAAACCTATAAAAGGCTCAGAGGTTGGTAATAGATTGGAACTCATCATCATCCGGATCTGATTGAAGCAAGAGCCTGAACTGAGCATACAGCATTGCCTGCCAGTGTCGGCCCTGTCTTGACTGAACAGATAGCTGTACTGAATAGGTTTGGAGTCCCCCTATCAGTGGCAAAGATGATTTTCTTTTTGCATATGCTTGTAAGTACATGATTTAACAGTTTTTATAATTGTTAATGTGATAGGTCATAGGTTAGGTTTTGCATAAGTACATGATTTAACAGTTTCTATAATTGTTAATGTGATAGGTCATAGGTTAGGTTTTACATATTAATGTGATAGGTTTTTTATTTTTTTTGCATATTGACTAGTCAATTGCTTTTTTTTGTTACAAACCTTAATTGTTAAAAGCTAACAATAAAATTGCTGAAGTTTGAGCCTTGGTCTCTTGTGTCATCTCTAATACTGTATTAACCACAGAATTTAGTAACCTGACCAGAACAGCTGGCGTAGTCGGCAGGATCTGTGGTTTGCAATAGATATGTCACAACAGCCAATGTTTTTTCCATTTAAGCACCTAGGTGTAGGGTTAAATAAGAAACAATCTGTAGATGCCAAAAGTAAGGGAGGGGCAAATGTTGAATTTCCAGCATTGTTTGGAAAATGGGACCCCCTTGCTAGGGCATTGAGTCAGGTTTCACCTCCACCTTCCCCTAAGTCCTCACCAGTAAACCCAGTAGACCCTGAGGAGCTGGCAAAGGCCTTATCAGGATTAAAATTGGAGGATAAGGGAAAGAAGGTGAAAGAGGGAGTGGGAGCAGCTGGATGGCTGTTCTTTGAAGCAATACAGGAGTCCCTCTTGGCTTGGTTTCTTCGGGTCTGGGATACAGGGGGAGAGGCGATGTCACTGAGTGATGAAGAGATGCACCAGTGTGCCTGTTTAGTATTTCACCCCCGGCTGAAGCAGATAGTGAACAATTGTGACCATAAAGATCCCCATATCAATACATTGGTGGTATGGTTAGCCTCAGCCTTCGGGCCACTTGGCGGATGCTACAGCAGTAGCAGAGGAGTGCAAATCCTGGAAAGCGATAGCTGAAGCAATCCAACAGCTAAGGAAATGGCCATGTTAGCAACTATTTACTCATTAGAAATGATAAATGGGGAGTTGCATATTCCAAAAGGGCCAGACGGACAAATCTTTACTGGTAATATGAGGAATAAGTTAATTAAAAATGCCCCACAATGGTGGAAAGGGCAGCTTATGGCTGCCTTGGCAGGGTGTATTGGCCAACCGATATGGGATGTAATGTCTACATTAAACCAGCTGGCAGAGCTGGTAGAAGAGAAAGAGCAGAGGAAGGCCAGAAAGGCAAATACAGACAAGTTAAAAAGCACGGGTAGTGAAAAGTAACAAGGAGACAGATGTTTTAGATTTGCTAAGATGGGGGTAGAAGCTGCAGAAATAGATGGAATAACTACAGAAGAAATATACAAAAAATGGAAACAGAAGCAGAAAGGAAGAGAATCAGATCTTTCAGGAAAACAAACCCCTGCAAAAAGCCCAAATAGAAGTACCACTGAAGGGAAGAAAGGGTGGAATCAGTTGTATCCTGACATCCCCACTGATGAGGAGCTAGCACAATGGCAGAGGGGAGAGTTTACTGATGAAAGAGATTGGGGAGAGAAGGGGTGGAAAACCCCAATGGAAAAAATGGAAGCAAATTGACTAGAAGGCGGGTCCCCAGTAGCTAGAGGCACAGTTAGAGCCATTACACCTGGGGACCGGCCTTCGTGCCTCTTACCATTTTTTGGAGGGGAGGACCACAACACGTAATGGCTTTAGTAGATACTGGATCAGAAATAACTATTTTTGCAGGCAACCCCCATAAATTTCGTGGACAGTCTGTGGAGATTGATGGATATGGGGGGGCAAAGACGATAGGTGTCAAAACCAAAGTAAGAATAGCCTTTGGGGATGGTATTCCTAGTGCCATTGTAGCCGTGATAGCTCCTGTACCAGAACACATTTTAGAAATAGATGTTCTAAAGGGTAGGACCTTAGAAACTACAGTAGGGCCATTTAGATTTGGAGTACGGCACTGTTCAGTCAATGCAGTCAAGGCTGTTGTTCAAGGTGATGCCAAGTGGGAACCTTTGCATATTCCCACACCAAAAGTGGTGACCAACATCAAACAATATCGTGTTCCAGGGGGCCATTCAGAAATTACTGAAACAATCCAGGAATTACTTCGTGTTGGCATACTCGAACCGACTGTGAGCCCATTCAATAGCCCGGTGTGGCCCATCAAAAAACCTGATGGTTCCTGGCGTATGATGGTAGATTATTGGGGCTTGAATAAGGTGGCTCCACCTTTATCTGCAGCAGTGCTAGACATTGTTACCATTGTAGAGAAACTTTCTTCTTCTGCTGGGCCGTACCATGCAGTTTTGGACTTGGCAAATGCTTTCTTCTCCATACCTATAGCAGAAGAGTAGGGCTCAATTTGCATTTACCTGGGAGGGGAGGCAATATACCTTCCAGGTACTTCCACAAGGATATCTACACAGCCCAACCCTTTGCCATGGGCTGGTGGCCAGAGATCTGGCTAAGTTGCAGTTAAATAAAGTGACTGTATTCCATTACATTGATGACGTCCTGATTACAGGAGAAAAGCCAGATGTGGACATTGCATTGAAAACAGTGATCGAACACCTTCAGAGCCGAGGGTGGGCAATAAATGAGGATAAAACACAGCAGGGAACATCAGTGAAATTCCTGGGTATGATATGGAATGGAGCAAAAAGAGAAATACCTGCATCGGCCTTAGAAAGCATCCAAAAGATTGCGGTCCCAAAAACAAAACAGCAGGCACAAGCCTTTTTGGGAGCAATGGGCTTTTGGAGAGCATTTGTACCACACCTTGGGCAAGTTTTACGACCTATTCACTATGTGACTAAAAAAAAATGTGACTTTCAGTGGGGTCCTAAACAGCAGATGGCCTTCGAGGAAGCGAAAAAAGCCTTGCAACAAAGTGTGGGACTGGGTCCAATAGACCCACAGCAACCTTTTATTTTGGAAGTGACTGTTGCTAATAATGTCATGTCCTGGGGATTGTGGCAAAATAATGATGTGGGAAAGAAAAGACCACTGGGATTTTGGTCTAAATCCCTGACTGGAGCACAGACTAGATACAGCCCTCTCGAACAGCATGTGCTGGCTGTATATACTGCCTTCATGTAGAGGGGCTGACCAAACAACAGACGGTGACAGTGAAAGTAGACTACCCAATCCAGGGGTGGTTACGAGACAATACTCTGATGACTTCTACTGGATGCTGGGAAGAGCGTTGTTTGCAGTGACTACCAAACCCACCTTGACATGGAATTTGACCAGCACAGAATACATCAGAACTGTTTGTAGATTAAACTGTGACAGACATCCAGAGAAATGCACTGCCAATCCTGCTGGGGGCTTATAATCAGGATTTTCTCTGGCTGAGTCTCCATTAGATTCTTCCTGCATAGCCGAATTTCAAAGGGAAAACAGCACTGCAGAAACCAGATCTCCAAATTTGGAGATATATGCTAACTGTATTTGATGGTTTAGGACATATAGTAAGATATACAAGAGGATGTAAAACTGTAAGTAGTGCTAGAATTGTTCAGCATGTTAAAACCATTAGATTTCACATGTGAAAATGACTCTTGCATATTGATCTTTGATTATCTTGCTAGTAAAAAGGGAACAAAACAAGTTTGTCCATTTGTAGCATTGCCTTTGCAATTCGGAAGTAATTGGTGGGTGCCTCAGATAGAATCTAATCTCATTGATTATAATGATATGCCCATTGATTTAGCAGGATGTGAGACCTGGCCCCAGGGGTGGGTGTGCATGCTAATTAAAAGAAAGCCTCATCCATGTTTACATAATGGGACTGGAGAATGTGCTTGGCATAGATATATAGTGAATGGGACAGACATTTATCAACTCAATGATACCACAGCTTGTGTAGTATCCTCCTGTAAGCTGGCTTGGAGTGATGGAACAATCACAGACAGTGGAGCACATTGTAAAAGTAATGTACATGCAATCACTGATTTTTGTACTGGGGAATTGATCAGATTGACTAGATGGATGGACATCACATTAAATGCTAGCATAGAACCATTGCACACTTTTAGATGGCCATCTCTAGTCCACCCGGACTTTAAGCAGATTAAGCAGGAAGGGCAAGCTGTACTGCTCCTGCTGAATAAGACTTTACATGATGCGCATCAAACTGTAATTAAAATGATTAAAGACAAAGGTACCATTCTTCAAATTGCAAACGAAATTCAAGACATGTCTGTTTCACATTGGTATGATATTTTTATGTGGTCACCAAAGGCTTCTGCCTGGTTTAACTTGCTTTTACACCCTTTATTGCTGACCACAATAGTTTCAGTGTTGTTCTGCTTAATTTCCTACTGCATTTATTGTAAGGTCATGAAAAAATACAATAAAATGCTGTCAATTTTGCACATTATTAGAAGCACACAGCGATCATTGCTTAGTGCAAGGGGTGGCCTGTGACGGATCCACACAGTTTACCTGATTTTTGATGCCCTAAGCCATTGAACTGCTGTGTGTTTGTAGGTGTGCTTGATGTTAGATTGATATGCTGTTAATTGAATAAATACATGATATGCTGCTTAATGTTATATACATATATGAAACTTAAAAGAATTATGCTTCAAAGGCAAGCCTTGCACACTAATGCTGGTATAACTGAACTTTAGTTAACCTTTGGAGTTGTTTGCCAGTTTAAAAGTTGTTTACCAGACAGAGGGGGATTTCAAAGAGGAACTATACCACAGGTGTGTGGGCAAACGGCTTTCTGAAAGGAGGAAGTAATGTATAAAACTAGACATTACGGGGCTTGTTGACAACTCAGGAAATGATTTGTAATGTTTTAAAAACAGTTCATTAGCTCATGAATAAACTGGTGATCTAAATATCATCAGCTGAATGATTACCTAATGGCCTAGGTGTAATCAATTGAACCTATTGACCCTATGCCATGCTCAAACCTATAAAAGGCTCAGAGGTTGGTAATAGATTGGAACTCATCATCATCCGGATCTGATTGAAGCAAGAGCCTGAACTGAGCATACAGCATTGCCTGCCAGTGTCGGCCCTGTCTTGACTGAACAGATAGCTGTACTGAATAGGTTTGGAGTCCCCCTATCAGTGGCAAAGATGATTTTCTTTTTGCATATGCTTGTAAGTACATGATTTAACAGTTTTTATAATTGTTAATGTGATAGGTCATAGGTTAGGTTTTGCATAAGTACATGATTTAACAGTTTCTATAATTGTTAATGTGATAGGTCATAGGTTAGGTTTTACATATTAATGTGATAGGTTTTTTATTTTTTTTGCATATTGACTAGTCAATTGCTTTTTTGTTACAAACCTTAATTGTTAAAAGCTAACAATAAAATTGCTGAAGTTTGAGCCTTGGTCTCTTGTGTCATCTCTAATACTGTATTAACCACAGAATTTAGTAACCTGACCAGAACAGCTGGCGTAGTCGGCAGGATCTGTGGTTTGCAATAGATATGTCACAACAGCCAATGTTTTTTCCATTTAAGCACCTAGGTGTAGGGTTAAATAAGAAACAATCTGTAGATGCCAAAAGTAAGGGAGGGGCAAATGTTGAATTTCCAGCATTGTTTGGAAAATGGGACCCCCTTGCTAGGGCATTGAGTCAGGTTTCACCTCCACCTTCCCCTAAGTCCTCACCAGTAAACCCAGTAGACCCTGAGGAGCTGGCAAAGGCCTTATCAGGATTAAAATTGGAGGATAAGGGAAAGAAGGTGAAAGAGGGAGGAGCAGCTGGATGGCTGTTCTTTGAAGCAATACAGGAGTCCCTCTTGGCTTGGTTTCTTGGTCTGGGATACAGGGGAGAGGCGATGTCACTGAGTGATGAAGAGATGCACCAGTGTGCCTGTTTAGTATTTCACCCGGCTGAAGCAGATAGTGAACAATTGTGACCATAAAGATCCCCATATCAATACATTGGTGGTATGGTTAGCCTCAGCCTTTCGGGCCACTTGGCGGATGCTACAGCAGTAGCAGAGGAGTGCAAATCCTGGAAAGCGATAGCTGAAGCAATCCAACAGCTAAGGAAATGGCCATGTTAGCAACTATTTACTCATTAGAAATGATAAATGGGGAGTTGCATATTCAAAAGGGCCAGACGGACAAATCTTTACTGGTAATATGAGGAATAAGTTAATTAAAAATGCCCCACAATGGTGGAAAGGGCAGCTTATGGCTGCCTTGGCAGGGTGTATTGGCCAACCGATATGGGATGTAATGTCTACATTAAACCAGCTGGCAGAGCTGGTAGAAGAGAAAGAGCAGAGGAAGGCCAGAAAGGCAAATACAGACAAGTTAAAAAGCACGGGTAGTGAAAAAGTAACAAGGAGACAGATGTTTTTAGATTTGCTAAGATGGGGGGTAGAAGCTGCAGAAATAGATGGAATAACTACAGAAGAAATATACAAAAAATGGAAACAGAAGCAGAAAGGAAGAGAATCAGATCTTTCAGGAAAACAAACCCCTGCAAAAAGCCCAAATAGAAGTACCACTGAAGGGAAGAAAGGGTGGAATCAGTTGTATCCTGACATCCCCACTGATGAGGAGCTAGCACAATGGCAGAGGGGAGAGTTTACTGATGAAAGAGATTGGGGAGAGAAGGGTGGAAAACCCCAATGGAAAAAATGGAAGCAAATTGACTGAAGGCGGGTCCCCAGTAGCTAGAGGCACAGTTAGAGCCATTACACCTGGGGACCCGGCCTCGTGCCTCTTACCATTTTTGAGGAGGACCACAACACGTAATGGCTTTAGTAGATACTGGATCAGAAATAACTATTTTTGCAGGCAACCCCCATAAATTTCGTGGACAGTCTGTGGAGATTGATGGATATGGGGGGGCAAAGACGATAGGTGTCAAAACCAAAGTAAGAATAGCCTTTGGGGATGGTATTCCTAGTGCCATTGTAGCCGTGATAGCTCCTGTACCAGAACACATTTTAGAAATAGATGTTCTAAAGGGTAGGACCTTAGAAACTACAGTAGGGCCATTTAGATTTGGAGTACGGCACTGTTCAGTCAATGCAGTCAAGGCTGTTGTTCAAGGTGATGCCAAGTGGGAACCTTTGCATATTCCCACACCAAAAGTGGTGACCAACATCAAACAATATCGTGTTCCAGGGGGCCATTCAGAAATTACTGAAACAATCCAGGAATTACTTCGTGTTGGCATACTCGAACCGACTGTGAGCCCATTCAATAGCCCGGTGTGGCCCATCAAAAAACCTGATGGTTCCTGGCGTATGATGGTAGATTATTGGGGCTTGAATAAGGTGGCTCCACCTTTATCTGCAGCAGTGCTAGACATTGTTACCATTGTAGAGAAACTTTCTTCTTCTGCTGGGCCGTACCATGCAGTTTTGGACTTGGCAAATGCTTTCTTCTCCATACCTATAGCAGAAGAGAGTAGGGCTCAATTTGCATTTACCTGGGAGGGGAGGCAATATACCTTCCAGGTACTTCCACAAGGATATCTACAGCCCAACCCTTTGCCATGGGCTGGTGGCCAGAGATCTGGCTAAGTTGCAGTTAAATAAAGTGACTGTATTCCATTACATTGATGACGTCCTGATTACAGGAGAAAAGCCAGATGTGGACATTGCATTGAAAACAGTGATCGAACACCTTCAGAGCCGAGGTGGGCAATAAATGAGGATAAAACACAGCAGGGAACATCAGTGAAATTCCTGGGTATGATATGGAATGGAGCAAAAAGAGAAATACCTGCATCGGCCTTAGAAAGCATCCAAAGATTGCGGTCCCAAAACAAAACAGCAGGCACAAGCCTTTTGGGAGCAATGGGCTGAGAGCATTTGTACCACACCTTGGGCAAGTTTTACGACCTATTCACTATGTGACTAAAAAATGTGACTTTCAGTGGGGTCCTAAACAGCAGATGGCCTTCGAGGCGAAAAAGCCTTGCAACAAAGTGTGGGACTGGGTCCAATAGACCCACAGCAACCTTTATTTTGGAAGTGACTGTTGCTAATAATGTCATGTCCTGGGGATTGTGGCAAAAGAATGATGTGGGAAAGAAAAGACCACTGGGATTTTGGTCTAAATCCCTGACTGGAGCACAGACTAGATACAGCCCTCTCGAACAGCATGTGCTGGCTGTATATACTGCCTTCATGTAGAGGGGCTGACCAAACAACAGACGGTGACAGTGAAAGTAGACTACCCAATCCAGGGGTGGTTACGAGACAATACTCTGATGACTTCTACTGGATGCTGGGAAGAGCGTTGTTTGCAGTGACTACCAAACCCACCTTGACATGGAATTTGACCAGCACAGAATACATCAGAACTGTTTGTAGATTAAACTGTGACAGACATCCAGAGAAATGCACTGCCAATCCTGCTGGGGGCTTATAATCAGGATTTTCTCTGGCTGAGTCTCCATTAGATTCTTCCTGCATAGCCGAATTTCAAAGGGAAAACAGCACTGCAGAAACCAGATCTCCAAATTTGGAGATATATGCTAACTGTATTTGATGGTTTAGGACATATAGTAAGATATATAAGAGGATGTAAAACTGTAAGTAGTGCTAGAATTGTTCAGCATGTTAAAACCATTAGATTTCACATGTGAAAATGACTCTTGCATATTGATCTTTGATTATCTTGCTAGTAAAAAGGGAACAAAACAAGTTTGTCCATTTGTAGCATTGCCTTTGCAATTCGGAAGTAATTGGTGGGTGCCTCAGATAGAATCTAATCTCATTGATTATAATGATATGCCCATTGATTTAGCAGGATGTGAGACCTGGCCCCAGGGGTGGGTGTGCATGCTAATTAAAGAAAGCCTCATCCATGTTTACATAATGGGACTGGAGAATGTGCTTGGCATAGATATATAGTGAATGGGACAGACATTTATCAACTCAATGATACCACAGCTTGTGTAGTATCCTCCTGTAAGCTGGCTTGGAGTGATGGAACAATCACAGACAGTGGAGCACATTGTAAAAGTAATGTACATGCAATCACTGATTTTTGTACTGGGGAATTGATCAGATTGACTAGATGGATGGACATCACATTAAATGCTAGCATAGAACCATTGCACACTTTTAGATGGCCATCTCTAGTCCACCCGGACTTTAAGCAGATTAAGCAGGAAGGGCAAGCTGTACTGCTCCTGCTGAATAAGACTTTACATGATGCGCATCAAACTGTAATTAAAATGATTAAAGACAAAGGTACCATTCTTCAAATTGCAAACGAAATTCAAGACATGTCTGTTTCACATTGGTATGATATTTTATGTGGTCACCAAAGGCTTCTGCCTGGTTTAACTTGCTTTACACCCTTATTGCTGACCACAATAGTTTCGGTGTTGTTCTGTAATTTCCTACTGCATTTATTGTAAGGTCATGAAAAATACAATAAAATGTCAATTTTGCACATTATTAGAAGCACACAGCGATCATTGCTTAGTGCAAAGGGTGGCCTGTAGCCGGATCCACACAGTTTACCTGATTTTGATGCCCTAAGCCATTGAACTGCTGTGTGTTTGTAGGTGTGCTTGATGTTAGATTGATATGTTAATTGAATAAATACATGATATGCTGTAATGTTATATACATATATGAAACTTAAAAGAATTATGCTTCAAAGGCAAGCCTTGCACTAATGCTGGTATAACTGAACTTTAGTTAACCTTTGAGTTGTTTGCCAGTTTAAAAGTTGTTTACCAGACAGAGGGGGATTTCAAGAGGAACTATACCACAGGTGTGTGGGCAAACGGCTTTCTGAAAGGAGGAAGTAATGTATAAAACTAGACATTACGGGCTTGTTGACAACTCAGGAAATGATTTGTAATGTTTTAAAACAGTTCATTAGCTCATGAATAAACTGGTGATCTAAATATCATCAGCTGAATGATTACCTAATGGCCTAGGTGTAATCAATTGAACCTATTGACCCTATGCCATGCTCAAACCTATAAAAGGCTCAGAGGTTGGTAATAGACTGGAACTCATCATCATCCGGATCTGATTGAAGCAAGAGCCTGAACTGAGCATACAGCATTGCCTGCCAGTGTCGGCCCTGTCTTGACTGAACAGATAGCTGTACTGAATAGGTTTGGAGTCCCCTATCAGTAGCAAAGATGATTTTCTTTTTGCATATGCTTGTAAGTACATGATTTAACAGTTTTATAATTGTTA
>NC_056746.1:790893630-790953937 GCF_019279795.1 Protopterus annectens
CAGAGCCTATAAACCCCAAGAAGTGTGACCGCCTGTCAGAGACATCTTCTGACAGCAAATCACACTTCTTGGAAGCCTGAGACCTTCTTCTCGACATAGTGTCTACACAACACAACACACAGACACACTTAATAAACAATTATTTTTTAAGAAAAAAGGGTTATGAATAAACACACACACACACCCTTAGAAAGTTTAGTCACTAGTGGGAATGGAGAGGGCCAAAGGCCTAAAGGGGGAAGAGAAGAAAAAAAACACTAAATACTCGACAAAAGGGATGGAGCCGAGAGTTTAAAGTAAGAAAAACAGTAATAGGGGCTAAAACTATGAAGAAATAAAGATATAAAGATTTTTTTGAAGAATCAAAAAGTAGTTTAATTAAACTAACCTGCCTGAGCCGGTAGAGAAGCACCTCGTCAGCTATGGCGACAGCGAGATCTAAGTAGTTACCGCCTAGCATTGTGGGATATAGGGGAGCCTCGAGCCGGTGGAATTAGCTCTCGAGCTTTTTAGTGTGCCGAGTCGGAGCCGAGGATCGGCTCCGAACCCATCCAGCAAGAATGAAGGCGAGATTGACAACTTAACATTGAAGACTTAAACGGCTCTGCGAAGGAACACAAGCGCATCCAGGAATGTCTTCTTAGAGCAATTCCTGTACTGGCTGCCCTACTCGTCCCATCAGCTGCATATAATATGAGTCGCGTGGACGAGTTTACAATGGAATTTAGGGTAGCAAGCTGGGCGGCAACTTTGTCAGAAGCCCCTGCAGCTACAGTACGCTGAAGGGCATCTTCCAACTCCTTAAGGAGATCTCTTTGCAGACTGGTGAAATGGGTCAAATAGTTCAGGGATCGAAGTGTAAAAGTCGCTGAACTAAATTTGCATTTCCCATATCTATCCATGATCCTAGACTCTCTGTTAGGAGGATGGATAGACGAGGAAGTCTCAGACATTTCCTTTTCGGTGGCCGCCGCCACCACCATGGCATCAACAGGGACTCCTTTGGACAAAAAAGATTCATCTATGGGGGCAGAAATAAACTTATTAGGCCTCCGAGGGACAGGCTCCATGGACTCTGGTGACTCCCACGCCCTCCGAGAGATCAGCTGCATGAGCTCATCGAAGGGCGGAGACACCGAAGAGATGGAAGGTTGAGACCCGAAAGCCTTCAGGAGAACTGACTTGTCCCCAGTAGGGCTTTTGGACTGCCAATCACCCCTCTGCCTAAGGATCTCGAGTATCTCCGCAAAGGAGATATCCTCAGAGGGGGATCATGGGACCCTTCTGACTCATCCAAGTCAGTGTCAGATGTCAAAGACTCCTGTGGGGAGTCCAAGTGTCTCTTCTTGCACAATCTCTTCCTGGGGACCTCCTCAGTGGGAGCCTCTAGGGAGGTCTCGGAAGAGCAGGGGGTGCCCTTGTGGGGCTACCTGAGGCTCAGGGTCTCTACGCTTAGCCTGGACGATGGAGGCAGAAGTGGACACAGGCACTTTGGGGGAAGAAGAGGCCAGACCTGGTGTCGAGGATGTCTTTCGGGACAAGGCTCTCCTCATGGCTTCAATGGCATCACGGCTCCAACTAGGAGGAGTCGACGGACCAGAAGGAACCACCAGCCTCTCCCGCACCAAGGCCATGGGCTCCAAGCCGGAGGTAGGAGCCGAACTCATCCGAGCCGAAGCCCCGACAGGAAGAGTTGGCACCGACAAGTCAGTGCGACTGCCCTCCCCAGATCCGACAGGAGAGTATCGGCTCCTACAGTCCCGGGTCGGCACCGAGGACGTCAGAGTAGATGTAACCGAGGACACCGGAGCAGGTCTCAGCTCCAAAGGCTCCACGATCAACAGGTCAGCCTCCCTCTGGCTCTGAAGGTCTGGTACGGCTCGGAGGAGTAGTCAAATCCGGGGAGGTGGTCTTCGGTTCCGACGCTAGGATCGGAGCAGACAATTAAGCAAGGCCTGGTGCCCGTAAGAGCTTCTGCACCAATCGGTCCATATCCAAATCTGAGAGGCTGACAGAAGACCTAGAAGAGTGCACTGATGGTGCCGATTGAAGGAGTGGAGATGCAGGTCTCTCAGATACCGGCTCTGAAACGAAAAGACACTGGGCTCCGAGAGCTGTGGAGCCGATGTCCCACAATCTTCCACTTTTTTAGACACTTTAGATTTCTTGGAGTCTCCTGAAGACTTCGAGGACTTGGAGGACTTGCTGGCCCCATCCTGGTCACTCAATGCTTCGGAAAAAGGCTGCTTCAGCAAGCCCCTACCAACAAGCTTCCTTTTCCTCTCCAATAAAACCCTTGAGGAAAAGGAGTGGCAAATACTGCAGGACTCCTGCAAATGCACAGCATCTAAGCAATATACGCACTGAACGTGCCCATCAGTCACAAACATCTTTTGCCCGCAGTCTGGACATTTCTTGAATCCAGACTTCGGGTGTTTGTCCTTGTCCTCAGATATATCCAAACAAAATATCCCTTTAGGCTTAACACTAAAAACAAAGCCGCAGAAAGTCTAAATAAAGTCACACTCAGCTATATAACAAGAACCATGCCTAGGCTCAAAACACACAAAGCCTAGAAAACAGCTAGTTTAACCAGTAAGACTAAGAAAACGCACACACTCAAACAATGGCCCAAGGAAGGAAGGGCCAACAATAGCAAAACATGAGGCCACTACAAACTATGCTAAACTATCTAAATAGCACACAAAGGGAAAGGGAGCTTGTAAGAAGCTACAGAAACTACTGTATAACTAAACTATGGAATAATATAAAAAAATTTGAATAACTTGCGAAAAATGCTTTTTTGGTGAAAATTGGCTCGAGCAAACTGGAACCTCTGAGATCCATGTCGCGGCAAACTAGATCTGAGGTAATTCTAGCAGTGCATGGGATAAGGGGCTTGGTTTCGAGCTACTGGTAAACCTTGAGCTTTGCAAACGGCCGTATCAGAGCCGATTGATCAGCTCCTAAACCATCAGTAAAGAATGAACAGCAAGACTGAACAACTTCACATTTATTTTTTTTTTTTTAGTTGGGCTACAAGATCTAAATTGCTTAGACATAGTAAGGCCTCATTTCACTCACAAAACTTATGTACCCAAGTTCAATTCTAGTGACTGTCAAAAAAAAACAATTACTATGGAAAGGACCAAGTGATCTCAAACAAACAAGGACTGTTTTAGAAATAACCAAAATTATATATCTGTACTTATTTGTGTATTTACAGACAGCTCTTGTAAATAGTTGTCTTATTAGCTGGCTGTTTGATGTTTTGATACTTAATACTTTATTTAAGTTCTAATTTCTTATTACATTATTAATGAAAATATATAGGTTCATAGGTTGGTACTAGGCTTTCGGCCCTAAGGCCTATGCAAGCCTAGCCATAACAATTCCCTGGAAATTTTTTCCCACAATATTTACTTCTCTGGGCCCCTGTCTAGCAGGGCGACTGACATGATTCCCGGGGTGAATTTCCTATCTCCCATCCAATCATCAAGGTTCCTTTTGAAGAAGGCCAATGAGGTTTTCTGCTTGACATGTATGGGCAGTCTATTCCAGAGTATGGGGAGTCTCTGGGTCAGGAACCTATCCCTCCAGCATGTTTTGTTCATTGTGATGATAAGGTTTAGATCCCTGGAGCGTGTGGCTCTGAGGGATTGGGATTTCTTTAAGTGGAGCATGTCCAACAGCTCAGGGTTTGACATGGCCTTGTATGTTAGGCAGAGATCGCCTCTGAGTAGACGATATGCCACAGAGTATAGCTGGAGTTATTTTAGACGGTCAGCTTATGGCATCTGCTTTAGGCCTGTGATTCTTTTAGTGAGGTATTTCTGTGGCCTTTCCAGCTGTTGCAGATGTCTAGTGAGGTACATACCAAATGGGGCATTATACTCTATAATGGGTCTAATGAGGGATGAGTACAGTGGGACAATGACCTCCTTTTTTCTGGATGAAAAGCCCTTAGTGATGAGGTGTGTCACGTAGAAATATTTCCTGACTGTTGTGGCAATGTGGTTATCGAAAGTGAGACCACTGTCCACTTGTGTCCCTAAGTCTCTCATCACACTTTTGATGTTTAGTGTCCTGCCACCTATGTGGTAGTTCATGGATACATGTTTTTTTCCAAAGGGGATGACTATACATTTCTTGGCATTAAGCTTGAGCCCATGGCTCTGGCACTGTAAGGCCCTTTTGTAGAATATCCACATCATTTGGAGATTCAATAATGGCTCCCAGTTTGCAGTCATCTGCAAACTTTGTTAGCTAGAGTCCCTTAGTGTTGGCCTGTACTTCAGAGAAGTAGATGCCAAACAAGAGTGGTCCCAGGACTGAACCCTGAGGTACTCCACTTGTCAGGAGCTGGATTTGGAGTCGGCTACTTTTACAGTCTGGGTTCCGTCAGTAAGCCAGTTGGCAACCCATTGAGTGACGTAGGGATTTATGCCCAGCTTAGTAAGTTTATCTATGATTCCAGAGTGGGGGATGGTGTTGAAGGCCTTGGCGAGGTCCAGAAAGGCTGTGTGGACCTCCTTACCCTCGTCCACAGCTCTGGAGACCGATTTGAAGAAGTTAATCAGATTCAGGAGACAAGACTGGCCCTTCACAAACCCAAACTGGGTGGGGTCCAGTGTCTGGAGGTTGCCAATGTCTTTGTTTATACGTTCCATGATAATGCGTTCCATGCCCTTGCAGATCAGGCTTGTCAGACTGATGGGACGGTAGTTCCTGGGATCCAAGGTGGATCCTCCCTTGTGGAGCAGGATAACTGTAGCTGTGCACCACTCAGTGGGCACGAAGCCTGAGGTGAGGCTATGATTAAACATGACACTTAGGTGAAGTGCCAGTTCATTTTGTAGCTCATGTAGTACACAGCCCGAGATGTCATCTGGTCCCATGGATGCTGTATTCTTAACTTTGGAGAGTGCGGTTTCTACCTGTGTGGCCGTGATTACCGGAATTTGACAATCTTTTGGTATTGAGATGGGCCCTTTAGGGGGTGAGAAGGGAGTGAAGTTGGCACTAAATCGATCTGCCAGGATATTGCCAATATCCTTGGGATCAGTATATTTAATGCCATTCTGTTGTAGCTAAGAGCAGATCTGAGCATTGCCATTTAGATTCTTGACATAACTATAGAATGCCTTGTAGTTGTCTTTGGAATCTTTGGCAATTTTATTTTCGTAAATAGCTTTTGAGGATTTTATGTGGGATCTCAGCTTCTTACTGAGGCTGGTGAGGGAGTTTTTTGCATCCTGGGATTTTCCTCTTTTCTGCAACAGTTTCTTCCTTCTGTTGTATAGTTTGTTTATAGCAGGGGACCACCAGATTGGCTTCCTTTTTTGGAGAAGAGCATCTTGGTTCTATTTGGGATGGCACGATTCGTGCATGAGTGGATGTGCTCATACAGTTCCTTAGTGCAGGATTCTGCAGTCGAACTTCCAGATCCTGTCTGTGTGGGTGTTGTGAAGTTTGTCACTTCTGACTTCAGTAGCATGAAGTCGGCTTTGGAGAAGTTTTTTAAGGAGGTTTCCTTACTGGGGGGTGGGGGTGGGATGTGGATGTCAAGGGTGATTTGCTTATGGTCAGACCTGACCAATGAGAGGGTGACCACTGGTGTGGAGCATCTATCTCCCATGTTGGTAATGACCAGGTCTAGGATATTGGAGCCCCTGGTGGGACAATGGATTAGTTGATCCAGGGCGTTGGAATTTATGAATTCCAAGAACCGTTGGGAAAAGGAGTTGGTACCCCAGTAGTTTTCCCAGTTAATGGCAGGGTAGTTGAAATCACCCAGTATTAGAGTGTTTGGTTGTATTTCAATATTTTCCAGTATGTTTAGGAAGGTGTAGTGAGAATCTTGGGGTATGGTGGGGGATCTGTAGCAAGCTACAATTTGGATTGCAGTCTTACCTAGTGTTAGTTGCACCTGGAGAATTTCAGATGCATTGTGTTGGGCAACTAGCCTGGAGGTGTGAATATCCTTGGTGAATATGGACACTCCTCCACCTTTAGTGTTTCGGTCTTGGTTTTGTGGCCGAAAAGTGTGGTAAGAATTGTAGCCTGGTATTGCAGGGGTGCTCTCTGGAGCCTTGAACCAGGTCTCAGTCACTGCACAGATATCGATCTTCTCCATTTTTAGGAGTGCCTTGAGAGAGTGCATTTTGAGGTTTAGACTTCTAGCACTGAGTAGCATTACCTTCAGATTTTGCATGCTTGTATCTGTTACGGTGGTGGTTTTATCCTTTGAACCTTGCCTAAAAAAGGCACTATAGGGGTGGCAAGAGCTTTAGCCAGTAACCTGAATCCCAGGGGTGACAGGTGTAGACCATCTCTGGCAAAGCATCGTGGTTTGTCGATCATGTCTTCCCAGGCAGACAAATACTGGATCCCCTTTGAATGACATCAGAAGCTTAGCCAATTGTTGAAGTCAATCATTTTGTCGTTTGTTAAGCTTGTTGTTAAAACTCTAACAACATATTTGAGAAAAAAAAAAACAATTACAAGAAAATGGAAATCAAAGTTTAAACCAGACATACTTGAAGTACTGAATATTGTAACAGATATAAAAGAACTGAACGTGGGATCTTTAGTAAAGGGTAGGAGTAACATACACAGATCATGTTCAGTGGGTGGTCAGAACGTATGAAATTTGTTATAGCCATGCACTTCTGGAGTGCTTTCTGTGGCTCTGAACCATGTTTCAGTAACTGCACAGATGTTAGCATTCTCCAGGGTGAAGAGAGCTTCTAGGGAGCGCTGTCGCAGTTAACACATTTACCTTGTCCTGAGTAGCTTTTGTTATGTTGGAAGGTTTTCTTTTGGCAATGCCTAAATAAGGCACTACAAGGGTAGATAATGTTTTGGCCAACATCCAAGCCTAGAGGGGACAGGTAAAGACAATGCCTGGCAAAGCAGCGTGGCCTGTCAACCATGTCCTCCCAGACTGACAAGTATTGGATCCCTTTGGAATAACACCAGTCGCTAAGTCAATTGTTTAAGTAGATCCTTTTCTGCTGATGTTGTGGCATCCTTGGAGACAGTAGAATTCTAGCTCATTCCTGCCTGGGACACACATTCTGAGAGCTCAATCAAGTGTCTCTTCATATAATTCATGGAGGTATGTTTCAGGTCATTCACGCCCACATGGTCTATGACTGAGTCATACTGGTACTTAGGAGTAAGTGACCTGAGTGCTTGTGTGATCTGGTGGATCCTGGCCCTTGACAGGAAGGAACTAACTGTAACCTTCTCCTTATCCAACCTGGTAAGAGGGACATCAGTGTGTCTCACAATCGAGGTCTACGACCAGAATATTGGGTTGCAGAGTGTTTTGCCTTATGAGCTTGGAAGCTGTGACACAATGAGAAGTGGCTTTATGTGTTGTGATCGGAATCGTCTTGCTCGTGTGCATAGAGTTTCTGAGAACTGTGCCTGAGAGGCCTTTGTGGCTTGGGTAAATTACATGTGAGCACCTCTGGATATGTGGGTCTGCGTGTCTGGTCCTTTGTGGGTGAGATGACTGATGTGGGTGAGAGGCTGACAACCTGTTTGTTGTGTTTTCTGTCTATTTGTGAGAGTCTAGCCTCCAGTGTCAATGTTTAACTACATCTCTCGCATACTGTATTTGCCTGTTTAAGAATTATGTGGTTGTCAGTGTAAATAAGGCAATTGCTACATTGCCTCAGGATGCCTATGTCAACCAAGCTGGATGAAGACATAGCAGGAAAGTGCCCATCCATAGTTGCAGATCCTAATGTGTACTTGCAAGGGATAGGAGTGGAGGGTGCTTGTAACTGGATGAGGGAAGGGTGCTTACTTGGTGTAATGTGCAGCTAATCTAATCAGAGAATCTGTCCAGTGCCCAAACCAGATGCTCTCTGAGCAGTGATAGTCTTGGGTGCTACAATAATGTAAGGTAGACCTAAAGAGTCTTAACTAAATGTGTAAATGCTGTTCACTGCACAAACTAGTTGTCCAGTGAGTAACATGGGACCGTGGTAAAGTTCCAAGGAGGTTTTTATAGGGAAATTTCAACTTCTGGTGATTGCATATATACAAGGCAACAGTAACCACCACTCGCTACTGTGTGAAAAGTAGCTTCGCACAAACACAATGCTTATATATGATCAAAAACAAGCAAGTTTTACAGTAATTATGCCCCAAGGCCAATCAGGTAAGCACACAATGAGCATTCTAACAGGAATTCCCACCTCCGATAGGTGAAATCAGCAGTCGCTTACCACAAGAGTGCAGACTTTCAGCCCCTTAATAAAGTAAAATAATTGATTTGGAGCCCAAGTGTTACAGAACCATAAACAGATGCTTAACACTGACTAAGAAACACTAGATACAGTGTACTTCAGTGCAGAACAGCAGACCTTACACCAGTTTGAAAATGCAACTTTAAAGAAGTGCAAAATGAATCAATAAATCAATGAATGAATCAATCAATCAATCCAAGGATGGCTTCAGATGTTAGCAAAATCTCTCAAAGTGTCTGGCGTTATTACCAAGAGATGAGCAAGCTCTGGATAGGTCAGCTAAGACTCATGCAAACACGAGGCTTATATATGATCAGAAAAAAAAAAAGTTTTACGCTAACTATGCCCTAACACATAATGAGCTTTCCAGAAGCAATTTCCAGCTCAGATAGGTAAAATCAGGCCTTTCTTGTCATAACAGTGCAGACTTTGGCCTTCAATGTAGAACTGATTGCTTGGCAGCCCAAGTGTCTAAAGAAGGTTTAAGGCAAGATCTATGTCTTTCATTAAAATATCAACTTGTAGGAATGAGATCAAGGGAAATTTTGTTCTCAAAACTAAAAAAAAAAAGATGGCTGTATTACTAATAGTATAACAAATAACAACACTGTGGAACAGTCGTCCCATAAGGACTAGGGAATCAGAAACCTTAAAAATTCTTAAAAGTCATCTTGAAAATTATACTGGAGATAATAAAAGATAAAAGTGGATAAAAACCAGGCAGGAACTGAATGTGTCAAAAAACAAAAGAAAGAATATAAGGTGAAGGACCAGATGAGAAGGCAAAAAATGTGGAAAATGCATAAATATAGTTGCAAGTATAGAAAACTTCTGGAAGAACCTCATGTTGATCAGGAATGAATGCAGGAATGGTTAAGGAGAGGCAAATTCAAACCAAGGAGTGAAAGGTCAATATTGGCGACACAAGATAGTGGGCCACATACATGCTGGTTTACAAAGTCCATTGAATATGTGGGAGAAGCAGACAGATGTAGGTTTTGTAAAATAGAATTAGAAACAGTTGCTAACCTCATTGCTGGCTGCGACATACTAATGGCAGGAGGACTGTATACTGAAAGGCATAATGTGGCGAGACTACTGCACTGGGGATTGTGCAAACATTATGGTACTGAAGTGGTTGAAAAACACTGGAAACATGAGCCACAAAGCATCACAGAAAATGATGAAGTCTACATCACAAGGGATCATCCATTACCAATAGCTGAAAAGATAGATGCTAGAAAATGAAGTTATGTCTTACCATAACATTTCATCTGTGTTGTTCATCTGCTTTCATTCATCACTGATGGGTTCGGTTCCGAGCCCTCGGAACCGAGTCGGCCTATTACCAAGCTCGCGTCAGCCAAAAAAACACTTAAGCTAAGTCTTTACCCAGAATGCCCTTCTCCCTGTTACCTCAGGTCGAGTTTGCTAAGAAAAGGAAGTAAAGCCGAGGCCACTTCTATGCAAGTTCCCTTGGGCACCACTTAGACCCAAAACATCCCCTAGGAGCCTTTGGAGGGGGAAGGAGGGTAGGAAGTGATGAATGAAAGAAGATGAACAACAAAGATGGAATGTTATGGTAAGCCATAACTTTATCTGATGTTGTTTATCTTCTTTCCATTCATCACTGATGGGACAGAATCCCAAGCTACCTTGAGGCCCATGGGCGGCCCTTATGTAAAAACATTCCTGAGTACAATTGAGCCGAGGGCAGTTCTCCCTCTGGAGACCAGGTCCAATTTGTAATGATTGATAAAGGTATGAGGTTTAGCCCAAGTAGCTGCTGCACAGATGTCATCCATGGACGCCCTGGAATGGAATGCTATAGAAGTTGCCATAGATCTAGTGGAGTGGGCTTTAACTTTTGGCATGGATTCATTGTGGAGGGAATAGGTGAAACGTATGCAGTCCCTTAGACATCTTGATAATGTAACCTTGGAAACAGCCTCTCTCATTTTAGGTCTCGAAAAGGAAATGAAAAGCTGCTCAGATTTAAGGACAGGCTTGGCCCTGTCTAGGTAAAATCTCAACTGTCTATGTACGTCTAAGGAGTGAAGGCAATATTCTCCTCTACTGGTAAAATTCGGAAAAAAAACACTGGTAGATCAATGGACTGGTTAATAGAGAATTCAGAAACAACTTTGGGAAGAAAGGATGGGTTTGTCCGAAGTAACACTCTGTCTTTATGAAAGACCAAATAGGGCCTCTTGATACACAATGCCTGCAGCTCTGAGACTCATCTGGCAGAGGTAATGGCTACCAGGAACAAACTTTCCAAGACAAAAACTTAAGGTCACACTTGGCAGCAGGCTCAATGGGTTTTTGACTCAAAGACTGGAGGACTAAAGTGAGGTTCCATGGTTCCACGGGCTGTCAGAGGAGGCCTGAGATGAGAGGTCCCCTTGAGGAAAGCCTTACAGAGGTGCAAAGAGATAAGAAGAGCACCATCTACACCATTGTGGAAATTAGAAATTGCCACTAGATGCATTCGTACTGTAAAGGCAGAGGCTCTATTATCAAAAAACTTAGCCAAGTACTGAAGCACTGCAGTAATTGGAGCCGAATATAGGTCTAGCATGTTATCCTTGGACCAGATGGGAGAACCTTTTCCATTTATCCTGATATAGTCGTCTGGTGGATGGTTTGTGAGAGGCCAGAATGATGTCTCGAACGGGAGGAGAGATTAGCTTGCCTGGCGACTAGAAGAAATGGAGAAACCAAGCTGTCAGCTTGAGACTGGACAGATTCAGATGACTCAACCCTTGGGGGTGAGTAATCAGATCTGGTAGAGGGTCCAGAATCCACGGCAGGTTTACTAGGTGAGGTCGAAGAAAGGGGAACCAAACTTGTTGAGGCCAGAATGGTGCTATGAGGATCAGCTTGCATCTCAATCGAAGAGCTTTCTTTAGAAATTGTGGGATCAGAGAAATGGGAGGATAGGCGCAGAGAAGTCCTGTGGGCCAATCGTGGATCACAGTGTCCCTCGGTGACTCCCCCTCTGGGGGAAGTACGGGGAAGTAGCTGCTGCACTTTGTGTTTGATGGGGAAGCAAAAAAGATCGCAGCAAGACTGGCCCCAGTGGCTGAAGATTACAGATGCCACCTCGGGGTTGAGGGACCACTCGTGTGGCATGAGGATGCATCTGCTCAGTTTGTCACGTTGGAGCTCCCTGGGATATGCGTTGCTATCAGAAAGCGGTTGGAAGCTATCGCCCACTGCCAAATTCTCATGGCTTCTCGACATAAGGGGTAGGACTTGGTTCCTCCTTGTTTGTTGATGTACCAGACCACTGACATATTGTCTGATTGAAATGCAATTGTCCCAGAAGGGAGAGCTGAATGGAAGGCCTGCAACACTAACAGCACAGGTCTCAGTTCAAGATCACTGATATGCAGGTGGGCCTCTGAGGTCGACCATGTGCCTTGGACAGTCTTTCCCTGGAAATTGCCCACCCACCCGATCAGGGAAGCATCCGTGGTCACAATGGCTGTGGGCTGGGAGGGTTGAAATGGGCGGCTCCACAGATCTAAGTCTGGCCTCATCCACCAGTTGGTTATTCGAATATTGCAATCCAGAGGATGACAGTTTGGGAACCATTGACACAGGAGGAGCCACTGCAGAATACGCATATGTTGCTTTGCTAGAAGCACTATTGGAATTGACACAGCTATAGAACCCAGGGCCTGAAGAACTTCCCTTGCACAGGCTGTTTGAGAAAGAATCACCCGGAGTTGAAGCCTCAAGCGATGGAGTCTGTATAATGGGAGTGATACCGGACAGGACTGAGTATTGAACACTGCTCCAATGAACTCTATTTGTTGTGTAGGGATAAGGTTTGATTTCTCCCAATGTATTGTTATTCCTAGCAATTTTGCCAGAGAGAGAGTATAGTTTAGCGCTGTTAGCAGAAGATGTTTGGTGGGGGCGGTAAGGAGCCAGTCGTCTAAATATGGAAACAACGATATCCTTTTAGTCTTACGTGAGCTGTCACCACTGCCATGCATTTCGTTAACAATCTGGGGGCTGTAGAGACACCGAACGGCAGAGCACGAAATTGGTAATGACTGGCTCCTAGCCGGAAGCGAAGCAGATTCCTGGAGCGTTTGTCCACCTTGATGTGGTAATATGTATCCCGTAGATCTATAGAGCACATCCAATCGCCTTCTCTTAAAAAAGGAAGGATGGACTGAACTGTGACCATCCAGAATTTGGTTTGGGTGACAGACTTGTTTAAACTGCTGATATCCAAAATGGGTCTTCAGTCCCCGGTCTTTTTTTGGCACCAAAAAGAATCTTGAGTAAAATCCGGATCCGCGCTGGTCTAGTGGGACTGGTTGGATGAATGTTTTTTGAGACAGCTTTATAATCTCTGAAGCTGTTTCTTCTCTTTGACTGGGTGGAACATCAGGAAGTTTTCTTGGAAATTTTGGCTGACAAGAAAGGGGAATGGTGTAACCTCTGGTGATAATGTTCTGCACCCAACGATTGGTGGTGATAGATTGCCAGGCAGCTTGGTGCAGAGAGAAACGACTCCCGACTGCTTCCAGAGGTAAGCAATCGAGCTGCCCAGAGAAGTCGTCCCTGGAGCCTTAGTTGCGAGAACCCCCTCTGCCTCTATAGGGGCATATTCCATAATTGTTACCCCCTCTGCCTCTGGAAGTATCATCACCACGTGCAGCACAGAAGGGACCCTGCGATTTCTTATGCCACATTTTCCCACTCCTCTGATTCCTGGAGAAGTACGTTGAGGATTGGAAAACCGTAGGCCTATGGCAGACAGGGCTTTTCCGTCTTGCTCGCACCTGGATAGCGTGTCCTTCACTTTGGAGTCAAAAAGGGACAAAGCTTTAATGGGAGCATTCAGAAAGGAAGACTTGAAGGGATCCGCGAGGTCACAAATGCGCATCTAGGCATGACGCCTCATAACAATGCCCAAACCCGCTGCTCTAGCCACCCATTCGGTCGTGTGTGACAGCAACCTCATGGATGAGTTGGACACTGATTCCAGGGTTGCAAGATGCGAGGCCACTTTGTCCTTGACCTCGCCAGACAACTGTCTTGTGAGCGTCCCAGAGAGTTCGGAAAGCAAGTCCCTCTGGAGCCTCGTAAAATGTGCCAAATAATTCAGGGATCATATAGCAAAGGTCCCCGATGCAAAAACACGCTTCCCAAGTCTGTCCATCACCCAGGACTCCCTGTTGGGTGGGTGGACAGCAGGACTTTTCTCAGCCAAGTCCTTTTTCGTGGCTACCGCCACCACCATAGCATCGACTGGTAACCCTTTGGACCAGTGTGGGTTCTCCTCAGGAGGTGAAAGAATTTCGTCTGGTCTCCGGGGGGATCACCTCAATGGAATCAGGGTTCTTCCATGTACGCTGCACAATGAGCTGGATGAGCTTGTGGGCAGGTGGGGTCACCCAAGAGGTTGAAGGCTGGGCACGAAAAGCCTGTAGGAACACAGACTCCTCAGATGAAGGGTTGGAGGGCTTCCAGTCACCTCTCTGCTTTAACATCTCTAGGATGTCACTGAAGGAGACATCATCAGGAGGTGACCGTGGGGACCCTTCACCATCATCGTAGTCCATGTCTTCTGTTAAGGACTCCTCAGGTGAGTCCATGTGCTTCCTCTTGCATGTCTTCTTTCGAGGGGGCTCCTTAATGGAGATCTCTGAGGAGGACTCAGAAGAGTGGGCATCCTGAGCAAGGGTGTCCTGCGGCTTCTCTGCCTGGTGTCCTGGGGGGTGATCTGTGAAAGCTGTAGCTCAGGGGGTGAAAACTGGGGTTCTGACATCAAAAGAGTGCTTCCAGAAGCAGAGCCCTCTCCATCGTGCGGAAGGCAGGCCTGCTCAAAGAGGGATGGGAGCCCGGAACAGAGAACGACAACCTCAGGACCAGGGCCACACCCTGCTCAGACAGACCTGCCCCCACAGATGGAGCCTCAAGCAGGATTGGCGCGGACGCAGCCATCGGCACCGAGGAAGGAATCGAGGAGAGAGTTGGTGCAGTACCCCGGTCCGACGGGCCCGTCCCCCAATCCCCAGATTGAGGAAGGACTGGTTCAGTGGGAACCAAAGGGACAAACTCGGAAACGTCGTGTTCCGAAAGGCTCATGGTGGGTCTAGTGGATACCTCAGAAGGAAAGTCAAGACATTTGAGGAATGGGCTATACGCTTGGCCCAGAAATGGGTCTACGGAGGGGGAGTATCGGGTCTGTTGTGCAAGGTCTGCTGGCACCGAAGTCTCTAGTTTTGAGAACAGAAGCAAAGGGATCAGATCCAGTGAGGTTGGTACAACGCTCGGTGCTGAAGTGGCACTCGGAGCCGAAACGGTCGGTTCCAAAATGGAAACTGAAGGTGTAGTCAAAGGTGTGCCCTGAGCTGAGGTAGCTATAGGTGCCAAAGTTGAAATAGGTGCAGTAAGGTCTATGATCGGTGTCAGAGGCAGGACCGGTGCCAAAACAGGCATCAGTATCGAAGGTTTTGAGATGGTCGGAGGCGAGGAAGGTAGAGCCGAAGAGAGAGATTTATGCTTAGACAATAACTTAGGGACCTTAGATTTCCCAGGCTTACTCTGATCACTCAGTGGTGAAGAAGGAACAGAATGGGATCTCTTTTTGTCCACAGAAGGAGGGGTTGAGACCTCCATCGCAGAAATGGCCTCTGAGAAGGGAGACTTGAGTAACCCCTTCAGAATGAGTTTATTTTTGCACTCATTAAGAGTGCATTGGCTGAAGCTCTGTCATATATCACATGGAGGCTGCATTGAAAGGTGGCACACTCCCAAACAGTATACAGAGTGATCATGAGAATCACTGTTAGGTAACTTGCCCTTACAAGAAGTACAATGCTTAAAGCCTGAATTACCCTTCTTATCAGACATCTTGGTAGAAAAAAACACCACAAGCCAACTCTATAATCCAACTATAATGAAGTCAACTCCATTCAAAAATCACAAGAAATCACAAATATAACAATACACTGTATGAAGAGAAGAAAGGGAAACACCTGAATAAAGATAAAAGCTAAACAAGTTAAATAGCAGAAACAATACCAACTATGGTATTGAAGAAATAACACAAGGGTAAGGGGGAAAAGGCCATGCCAACAATGGCACTTGAAGTTTACCAACGGTAACAATGGGTAGAGTGGAAAGAATAAGGTTAGACAGAAGAAATGACACTAACAATACTAATGGTTTAGTAAAATATGAAGATATCCAAAAATTTTTACACAAATATCAAAAACAATTTCACTTAGCTAAGAGCTCGGCTGAAACTCTGCTTTACGGCTACGCGGCAAATGAGATCTGAGGTAACAGGGAGAAGGGCATTCTGGGTAGAGACTTAGCTCGAGAGTTTTTTGGCTGGCGCAAGCTTGGTAATAGGCTGACTTGGTTCCGAGGGCTTGAAAAAGAAACCATCAGTGATGAATGGAAAGAAGACTAACAACATCAGATGTGGATATAGTGGTCCAAGAAAAGAAAACAAAACTAGCACTGATAAATGAAAACGCCACACCCAGTGACTACAGTGTCCTGCGTACAGAGAGACACAAAGTCATAAAATATCAGGATTTGCAAGCAGAAACGAGAGTAATGTGGAAGAAAGATACCCAGACAGTTCCAATAGTAGTAGGAGCAACGGGTCTTATAAAAAAAGAGTCTACAATCATACTTAGATACGGTACCAATACATGTAACTCTGTACGAATTGCAGGAGGAGTCATTACTGAGCACATTGCGCACTTTTGGCTGACATCAAAGAATGAAACAATACTAATTTCATGAACTTTATTTGTACTTTGACTTAGGAATGGGGTCCATTCCCATCATTTTTAGAAGCCCAAAGGATTTGAAGAAATTAAAAAAAAAACAGAGAACAAGAAATAAAAGTTATGTACTAACCATAACTATGCATCTGTGTTGTCCATTTTTATTCTTCGTCAATGAATGGGTATCAGATTCAACTCGGCTGCTTTTCTACAGATTCTTGGATCCCACTCTCAAGCTCCTCCCTTTACCCATAATGTCCCTGACCACAGCATTACCTCAAATTGAGTTTGATGACATTATATTACAACCTAAATATAAAATATAACAAAAAGGAAAAACAGTATAGTTACAGAATAGGGGCTTAAACAGGAACTATGGTTCCTAACAAAAACTTCATCAGGTCACTCCCAAAGGCATGGATACAGGGAAGGGGGAGGGAAGTTGAAGAAGAATGAGAATGGACAACACAAATGCATAGTTATGGTGAATACATACCTTTTACATCTGATATTCTCATTTTCATTCATTCCTCAATGAATGGGACAAATTCCTCAGCTACAATAACCTTGAGTGGCCCTCATGGAAAGATGTTCCAGACAACCGCAGATCCAAATGCAGCCTCTGTTTCTGGAGATGATAACCAATTTTTGTAATGAGCATAAAAGTATAAGCATTAGACCAAGTGGTAGCTGCGCAAATATCAATGGAAGCTCTGGCCCAAAAAGCAGCTAATGCAGCCACAGACCTAGCTGAGTGTGATTTTTGAGGTTTTTGGCAACCTCTCAATGAGTAATCATAAGAAAACAATCTGTTATCCACTTGGCTAGGGTAACTTTGGATACTGGGTTTCCCAATTTCTTACTGGAATAAGAAACAATCGATCAGTTTTTCTAAATTCCTTTGTCCTATGAAGATAAAAGTGAAGCTGCCTACATACATCTAAAAGGTGAAGCATGTATCCTCCCTTGTCAAAATTAGGGGGGTAAAAAATGTGGCAAAACTGATAACTGAATGATGTTTGTGTCAGATGCAATTTTGAGTAGAAAGGAAGGATTAGTATGTAAGGTAACCCATTCTTTATGGAAAATTAAATAAGGCGGTTTTGAAAAGAGTGCTTGGGAGTTCAGAAACTCGCCTTGAGAAGTTATAGCCACAAGACAAACTGTCTTCCAAGAAAGAAATGTGAGATCTGAGTTAGCCAAGGGCTCAAAGGGGAATCGCACTAAGCTCTGTAATACAATAGTAAGATCCTATGGTGGAGAGGGATTCTTTATCAGAGGTCTATGCAAAAAGGTACCTTTAAGGAATGTTTTACATAACTTGGATGAAGCTAGAAGGGGATCATTATCTCCGATGTGGTAGTTAGAGTTGGCTGCCAGCTGAACTTTGATGGTGGAGAAACTAGCACCACTTTGAAAAATCGAAGCAAGAAAATCTAAAACAGCAGCGACTGGAATGCCCAAAAAGAAAATCTCTTCCATTTACTCTTACAAATCTTTCTTGTAGAAGGTTTCTGGGATGAAAATAAAATGGGGTCCAGTGTCCAAGGGGGACATAGTAGGCGAGACCATAGGAAGAGGAACAAAATGTTCTGAGGCCAGAAGAAAGCAATGATTATTACCTTGCTCTTCAGCTGAAGTGCTTTCTGAAGAAATTTGGGGATTACAGGTAAGGGAGGATAAGCATATGAAGACTGGAGGGCCAAGCCTGGACTAGAGCATTTCTTCGTACTCCCCCTGAGGGGGAATTAGGGATAAAAACTGCTGCACTTGTTGAGGGGAGAGGCAAATAGGTCACAGAAATGTTGACCCCATTTGTGGAAGAACATTTTTACCACTGTATGACTGAGAGACCACGCATGAGGTATCAGAATAGTCCTGCTGAGCTTGTCTGTTAGAACTTTGTGTTTCCCTAGTATATGCATTGCAACTAGAAAGCAACTGGAGGAGATCGCCCACTGCCAGACTCTCAATGCTTCCAGGCAAAGGAGGTAAAGATCTGGTTCCCCCTTGTTTGTTGATGTACCACACCACTGACATATTGCCTGTTTGGATAGCAAATGTCCCAAGAGGAAGAGAGTTCTGAAAGGCCTGCACATCTAAGAGGACCCCTCTCATCTCCAAAATGTTTATATGCAATTTGGTCTCTTCTGTGGACCACGTATCTTGAACTGTCTATCCTAACAAATTCCTCTCCCCACCCCAACTGGGAGATGTCCATGGTCAATATGGCTTTTAGGGAAGGAAGGATAAACGGGCGTCCATGACAAACTTCATCAGATTGAATCCATCACATTAATGAGTCTCTGCAGACTCGAGATAGTTTTATAAGATGCTGCAAAGGTAGCCGAAGAATGGACCACTGTACTGCTAGAGTTCATTGGAGGACTCATATGTGAAGATGAGTGGTAGATATCAAGATAGCTGCAGCCATCGAGCCTAAAGCTTGAAGAACCATTTTTGCTGGAGGAGAGGGGTGAAAAAGAATCTGTCTGACATGCAATCTAAAGGTAAGAATCCTGCTTTGTGGTAAAAGCGCAGGATGACTGACTTGTATAAACTCCAAGACTTGAACTGGTTGAAGATGGGACTTTGCAAGATTGACTGTGATCCCCAGGAATTGAGATAATTGGAGTAAGTAATCCCTGTCTTTTACTAAATGCCAGGTTGGTGCGGTGAGAAGCCAGTCATCTAGATAAGGAAACAGTCAGTGCAATCTGAGATGCATACCTCTCAACCTGTTAGAGCAAGAAATCTGGAAAAAAAAAAAACATAAGTAAAAGTGGGACATAGGCCCAAAAATAGGGACCATTTTTATATATTGCTCCTACAAACTTACAAAGTTGACAGAATAACAGGTTTTGCATTAACATGCATTTTCTGAAGGGTATGAAGTCTGAATCTCAAATGTCTGACATTATTTTATAACTTCAGTCTTCAATGATTTGCCACTAATTTGCCAGAAAACCACAATTTTATGAAAAACAGACCAAAAATATAAGGCAAAAATCTGGATAGTTGAGAAGTATGCTGAGATGAGCTGCTACCACTGCCATGCATTTGGTGAATATCCTGGAGGCTGTGGTGAGACCAAAGGGCAGGGGTCTGAACTGGTAATGACTGGTTCCCAGCCGGAAGCACAAGTATATTCGAAAGTGCCTGCTCATTTTGATGTGATAGCACTTTTCTTGAAGATCTATGGAGCACATCACCCTCTGGAACTTGGAGGGAGTTCTTTACAAACTGATTTAGGTAACTGAGACCCAAAATAGGTCTCAGGGTCCTTGTTTTCTTTGGCACTAAAAAGAAACAAGTAAATTCTGGATCCTCTTTGGTCTGGTTTAACCTCCGAGATGATCTTTTTGTCCAACAGCTTTTTAAGCTCTAGAGCTGCTAACTCCCATTGACTGAGCAGAACATCGGGGAGATGTTTTCTTTTTAGTGAGAGAATTTGCAAAAAGGGAATAAAATATCTTCTGGATATAATCTTTTGCACCCATGAATCTCTTGTGATGGCTGCCCAGGCATCTGGGTGCAGAGATAAGTGCCCCAGATTACCTCCAGAGAAGAACAGTCTGGCAACATTTCACAAGCAATGAAAGGATCTAGCCAAAAAAGAATCTAGGAACACCTGGTTTTGTGGTCCCCTCTGCCATGTGGGCAGCAACTTCCATTGTTATTTCCCCCTCTGCCTCTGGGAGAAAAATGTCCATGTGAGTCTTGAAAAAGTCCTTGAGATTTCCAGAACCACATCTTCTTACCACTATGTTGATTCCGGAAAAAGGTCTCTGCAGGGTAGAAAAACAGATTCCCACAGCAGACAAGCTCTTCCCATCTTGCTCACTGTGGGAAAAAAGAAGTTATGTTCTTACCATAACGTTCCATGTGGAGTGTTCATCTCGCCTTTGTTCTTACACACGGGTTCGGAGCCGATCCTCGGCTCCGAGTCGGCCGCATAGCAAAGCTTTGCATCTTAGAGAAGCTTGAGACCAGGCTATATCCCACAATCCTCCCTGCCATTACTCAGATCTAGTTTGCAAGCAAACCAGACCAACCATAAACCTCAGGTGCTAAGGCTACATACAGCCACAAAAATTCAGAGACACTATCTCACTGATAAATTAACTAAAGGGTAGCGAAATATACCCCATGAGGTAAGAGGCAATATACCCGGAAGAGGTTAAGGCATGTGGACCAGACTCTAGTCCTACTCGTTCTTCCAAACATGTGAGGGAGGGAATGTAAGAACAAAGGCGAGATGAACACTCCACATGGAACGTTATGGTAAGAACATAACTTCTTTATGTGAGAGTGTTCAATCTCGCCGTTTGTTCTTACACACGGGTAGCGTGTCCCTAGCTCCATCACCCCGAGTGACTCATGGAAGAACGTTCCTGAGCACAGTGGAACCAAAAGATGTCCTGTCTTTGGAGGCTTTGTCAACTCTATAATGAGCGATGAAAGTATGTGGTTTAGACCACGTGGCTGCTGCACAAATCGTGTCCAAAGGCAGGCGAGCTGCATGAGCCAAGGAAGTGGAAACGGATCTAGTAGAATGGCCCTTAGGTTTGGTGGGCAAGGCCTGATTCGACTTAGAATACACAAAAGCTATACAATCAATAAGCCATTTAGAAAGTGTATGTTTTGTAACTGCCATGCCCTTTTTATTGTCTGTAAACGCAACAAAAAGTTGATCTGTTTTTCTGTAATCCTTAGTCCTGTCCAAATAAAATCTTAGCTGTCTGTGGACATCTAACTTGTGCAGCATATATTCCAACTTGCTGGTATGGTTTTTGAAAAAGGTAGGGAGTTCAATGGACTGATTAATATTTATGACAGAACATACCTTAGGAAGGAAAGACGGGTTTGTTTGTAAGGAAACTCTATCTGGGTGGAAAATTAAGTAAGGTGGTTTGACTGATAGTGCTTGCAGCTCTGACACTCTTCGAGCTGAAGTAACCGCTACAAGAAAAAGAGTCTTCCACGACAAAAACTTCAGGAGGCAAGAAGAGGCTGGTTCGAAGGGTGGCAACATTAGTTGCGACAATAACAAATTTAAATTCCATGGGAATAAAGGGTCTCTGACGGGCGGTCGAAGATGGAAGGAACCTTTCATAAAAGCCTTACAATGCCTGTGGGACATAATAGAAGAACCGTCCTCACCAACATGGAAGTTGGATATGGCCGCCAACTGTACTCTTAGTGTGGAAGTAGAGGCTCCTTTGTGGAAAAGGATGGATAGAAATTCTAGAACTTTATGTAAAGGAGCTACCAGGGGGTCCAAGTGTTGGCTAGATGCCCAGTACACAAAGCGTTTCCATTTACTCCTGTAGAGTTTTGTGGTGGAAGCCTTATGAGAGGCAACCAAAATGCGTTGAACTGCCGGAGAAAGTAGATCAGACCTGGCTAGGCGGGGAAGTGGAGCAGCCAAGCTGATAGTTTGAGGGATAGAAGAGACGGGTGAGGAACTCTCGACGAATGTGTCAGTAGATCTGGTACTGGGTCCAGGATCCACGGTTCCTCTGTTTGATGGGCTCGAAGAAAGGGGAACCATATCTGTCGAGGCCAGAATGGGGCTATGAGTATAATTGTCCTTTCCAGGTTCATAGCTTTCTGAAGAAATTTGGGAATCAAGGGGGTAGGTGGAAATGCATATAGGAGACCCGGGGGCCAATCGTGTATCAGTGCATCCCTGGGGACATCCCCTGGAGGGGGTAGAAGGGCAAAATAGCTTCTGCATTTGGCATTCATCGGGGAGGCGAACAGATCGCAGCAAGGCTGGCCCCATCTGCGGAAAGTTCTTTCAGCCACCTGTAGCTTGAGGGACCACTTGTGAGGTAACAGGATGGCTCTGCTCAACCTGTCCGCAATGACATTGGATGACCCCGGGATGTGCGTTGCTATCAGAAAGCAACCCGTGGACTCTGCCCATTGCCAAATTCTCATGGCCTCTCTGCATAATGGGTAAGATCTGGTTCCCCCTTGTTTGTTTATGTACCAGACTACAGACATGCTGTCTGTCTGAACTGCTACTGTTCCTAGAGGTAGGAGGGTTTGAACGTGTTGCAACGCCAAGAACACCGCCCTCATTTCCAGAACATTTATGTGCAGGTTGTACTCCATGTTGGACCATTCCCCTTGGACTGTTCTTCCCTGAAATAGCCCCCCCCACCCTATCAGGGAAGCGTCCGTGGTTATCGTGGCCGTCGGATTCGGTAGAACAAATGGACGACCCATAGTGAGATCCTGACTGTACACCCACCATGAGAGGTCTCGCTTGCAAGAATCTGTTATCAGAATCTCGTGCGTTAGGGGTAACTGCTGGAACGACCACTGCATGAACAGCAGCCATTGGAGGAGCCTCATGTGCAATCTCCCCATAGGAACTGCAATCAGGGACGCTGCCATGAGTCCCAAAACCTTCAACACTAGTTTGGCCGGGGCTTTCCTGCTTTGCAGTAGAAGAACCACCTGTTTCTTGAGGGATGAAGCCCTTATTGGAGGGAGCTTTACCAGTGTTAAGCGCGTATCTAGGTCTGCTCCGATGAATCAAATATGCTGTGAGGGCAGTAAGGCAGATTTTTCGAAGTTTATGGAAATCCCTAGGTGGGAACAAAGGTTGACTGTATAGTCTCTGGCTTGTATGAGGCGACGCTCGGTGGTGGCGGTGAGGAGCCAGTCGTCCAGATAGGGAAACACCCGGAATCCTAGACATCTCAAGTGAGACGTTACCACTGCCATGCATTTGGTGAATACCCTGGGGGCTGAGGTGAGCCCAAAGGGCAGGGCTCGAAATTGAAAGTGACTGGCTCCCAGCCGGAAGCGCAGGTGATCTCTGGACGGTCTGGCCATCTTGATGTGGTGGTACGCGTCCTTGAGATCTATCGAGCACATCCAGTCGTCCTTCTGCAAAAATGGAAGGATCGATTGAAGCGTGACCATCCGGAACTTTTCCTATTTCACGAAGGTATTGAGATTGCTGAGATCCAAAATGGGTCTCTAGTCCCCTGTCTTATTTGGAACTAAAAAGAACCTTGAGTAAGTTCCGGATCCTTTTTGGTCCGCCGGGACTGGCTGAATGACTCTTTTTTTTGAGCAGCTTTGAAATTTATATTGCTGCTGGGCCTCGCAGACGGGGTGGCACATCTGGAAACCTTCTTTGTTGGGGTGGAGTTGACATGAAGGGGATTTTGTATCCTCTGGTTACAATGCTTTTTACCCAGGAGTCTGAGGTGAGAGTTAGCCAGGCCTGTGGGTATAAAGCCAAGCGACCCCCGACTGCCTCCAGAGCAGGACAGTCGGGCCCCCGTTCAGGAGTGCTGGAAAGGTTTACCAGGGATAGGATCCCTGTCGCCTTGGTTCTGCGGACCCCCTCTGCCGCCGGGGCGACGTCTTCCATTTCTGCCCCCCCCCCCACTCTGCCTCTGGGGGGGGGAATCACTCTGTGTGGCCTGGAAAGATCCCTGAGTTTTACGGAACCACATTTTTCCGCCTCGTTGCCCTTTGGGATACGGTCTAGATGGAGTGGAAAAACGGACTCCGACAGCAGACAGAGTCTTTCCTTCTTGCTCACACCGAGTTAGTGTCTCTTTCACTTTGGGCCCAAAAAGAGTGGCACCATCAAAGGGGGCGTTGGCGAAGGAAGACTTGAAGGCTTCCGCAAATGAGCACAGCCGCATCCAGGATTGTCTTCGTAGAGCAATCACTGAAGCTGCGGCTCTACTCGACCCTTCAGCCGCATACGAGATGAGCCTCATGGACGAGTTCACTATGGAGGTAAGGGTGTTAAGCTGTGCTGTTACCTTATCTGAAACAGCAGCATCTGTGTTACCCTGGAGGGTATCTCTCAGCTCCTTGATGAGATCCCTCTGTAGGCGTAAAGTGTGTCAAATAGTTTAGCGAGCATGGAAAAGTCGCTGAACTAAAAACGCGCTTCCCATATCTGTCCATAGTCCTAGAATCCTTATTAGGAGGATGAACAGAAGAGGAAGACTCAGACATCTCCTTTTTAGTGGCTGCAGCCACCACCATAGCATCAACCGGGACTCCTTTGGTGAGATAAGTCTTGTCCTGGGGAGCGGTGATAAACTTGCTTGGTTTTCGAGGGACCGGTTCCACTGTGTCCGGCATCTCCCATGCCCTTCGAGCAATTAAATCCATTAATTCATCGAAGGGCGGAGTAACCCAGGAGGTAGAAGGTTGAGCACCAAAAGCCTTCAGCAACACCGACTCGTTCTCAGTGGGGCTAGGGACTGCCAATCACCCCTCTGTTTTAAAATCTCCAAGATGTCCACAAATGAGACATCCTCGGAGGGGGATTTTGGGGACCCCTCTGCCTCATCCAAGTCAGTGTCAGATGTTAGAGATTCCTGCGGGGAATCCAAGTGCCTCCTCTTGCACAGTCTTTTCCTCGGAACCTCATCGGAGGGGGATTCCGGTGAGGCCTCCGAGGAACAGGGGGCACCCTCTGGGGGTGGCTGAGGCAATGGTGCTCTACGCTTTGGATGTGTCGTGGGAACAGAAACAGAGAGCGGCTCCTTAGGGGAGGGAGAAGACGCCTCCGATGAAGTGGTTGTCTGTGTAGACAAAACCTTCCTCATAAGGTCAAAAACCCCTGAACCTCGGGTCGAGGGCTCCCCCGGTTCCGAAGAACATGGAAGAATCCCAGACACGGGGCCCGTGGGCCTCGACCCCGAGGACGGAGCCGAACCAATCTGTGCCGAGGCCCCGAGAGGGAGAGTCGGCACTGAAAGGTCGGTACGACTCTCGGTCCCGGAACCAAGGAGAGATCGTCGACTCCGCGACTCACCTATAGGTTCCGAAGGAGTCGAGGTCAATGGTGTCGATCGTGCAATGGACGGTTTCGGTACCGAGGGCTCTACTATCATCGGCTCATCCTCTCCCGGCTCCGAAGACTGGATAGGTCTCGAAGGAGGACCTGTTGGAGATAAAGGGAGGCCTTCTAGTTTCGACACCAATTGGGAGGAAACTGCAATCAACTTGGAAAGGGCCGTGTTCTCCATAAGTTTCTGCATGACACGATCCACATCTGTATCGGATAACGGTCTGGAAGATCGGGTCGAAGGGGCCGAAGATGGCACCGACCGAAGAATGGAAGGTGGCGGTAGCTCCGACACCGGTTCCAAGACCTGGGGCTCAGTGAAAGATAAACGTTCGACGTTCGGCCCCGAAGTCTGTGGAACCGGCGAACGAACTTTCAAAGGTGAACTCGGAGCCGATGACATGGGCTCCGACATCTTCGACCCCTTCGAGGACTTAGAAGCCTGGTCCGACTTGTCCAAAGCCTCCTGGAAAGCAGGCTTAAGAAGTCCCCTGTCTATAAGTTTCCTGCGTCTATCTGTCATGACCCTCCCACTGAAGGAATGGCATATAGAGCAATCCTCTTGCAAGTGGAGAGGGCCAAGACAATAGACGCAGGAAGTGTGGTTGTCAGTGATGGACATTTTCTGCCCACACTGACACCTTTTAAAACCGGACTTGGCTTTTTCAGACATAATCAGCAGAATACACTTTTACTGTGAAAAAGTTTAAACACTAGCTATAAGTAAGAGAAAAAAAAAAATATATATATATAGCTATAAGTTATAGAAGAGGTAGGCCCCAAAGGGAAACCTATGAAAAAAAATGACAGAACTAACTACAATAACACACACACACACTATAGTATGATCAAAAACTAAATTCCCAATAACTATAAGAACTTTTAAGTAAAAATAATAACTATCTTATCTGAACAACAAAATTTTCTCTGGTCCGAGCTCTCTTTCGATGTGATCCGTTGCAGCGGCAAACTAGATCTGAGTAATGGCAGGGAGGATTGTGGAATATAGCCTGGTCTCGAGCTTCTCTAAGATGCAAAGCTTTGCTATGTGGCCGACTCGGAGCCGAGGATCGGCTGCGAACCCGTGTGTAAGAACAAACGGCGAGATTGAACACTCTCACATGTGTCTCTTTAACAAAAAGCCCAAACGGTGAAGATCCATCAAAAAGGAGAATTGCTGAATGACACATTAAAGGGCTCTGCAAAATTACACAATTGCATCCAGGCAGGTCTCCTGGTAGCTATGCCTGAACCCACAGCCCATGAGGGATCTTCAATTGTATGAGAGATTAGCCTCATGGATGCATTTGATATAGATTGTAGAGTGGCCAGGTGTGAGGAATAAGCCTTCTCTTACAATGACATGGACCCAGAGGTAGACTTAGAGAGTTCCTTAATTAAGTCCCTCTGTAATCTAGTAAAGTGTGCCAAATAGTTAAGCGACCAGAAGGCAAAGGTCACTGAAGTGTAAATGCACTTCCCATATCTGTCCAACATCCTAGATTCTCTATTAGGGGGATGGACAGAGCTCCTCTGTTCAGCCAGCTCCTGTCTGGTGGCTGTCACAACACCTATGGCATCTACAGGGAATTCTTTTACTCCAAAACTATCCATCTTTTGGTGCACCAAGGATTTTATACGGATGCCAGGGAATAGGTTCTAAGGTATTTGTTTCCTTCCATGCCTGGCGGAAGGCAAGATCTATAAGCTCATCCACTGGGGGGTAACCCAAGCATAGATGGACCAGACCCAAAGGCTTCCAAGAACATGGATTCCTCCTGGGAAGGGGTTTGGAGCACCAGCCACCTTTCTGGCGTAAGATTTCTAGAATGTCTCCGAAGGACATGTCTTCTGGTGGTGATTCTGGGGACCTTTCCCATTCATCAAAATTGGTGTCTTCAGTTAAAGATTCCTTAGGGGGAATCCAAGTGCCTTCTCTTGCACAATCTCTTCCAGGGACCTCTTCAGTGGGCTGTTATGCAGAAGTATCAAAAGAGATGGGAAGTTCGCTAAGTAGAACTGCCTGGAAGTTGTCCCTATGGAGTACTATGAAGAGACTCAAAGACAGGATCCGAAGGAGGGTCAAGATTAGGATCTGATTAACTTAAGAGTGAAGACAGCTCTCAAGTAGGAGAGAGCCCTCTCCACCACCTCAAAGGCAGAGGGGACCGGGAGAACAAAAGATAGAAAGGATAGCTTTACCAACAATGGTAACAAGTATACCTTAATGAGGAAGGTAACAAAGAAAGAAGATAATACCAATGATGGTGAAGGAAACCTGATAAACAGTAAAAAGGGAAAAGAGAATTTAGAATAAGTTGGTAAAGAGCGGAAGGGCTATAGAACAGTTACACATAAAGTTAAAGAAAATTAAACTTTGAAAGTTATTACTCACTAACTTTCAAGAAATAACTCCTTAAACTTGAGAGAGCGCAATCCTGGCCGAATCGTTAGAGCAGCAAATGAGATGCAAGTTAATGCAGTAGTCAGGGGCATTACGCAAAGGGAGACGCTCGAGAGTCCAATCCAAGAATCTAAAGAAAAGTCTCCAATTTGGATCTGAGTCCCACTCATTGAGGAATGAATGAAAATGACAACATTGGATCTTATATAATATGCAGGAGATTGCCTAAGATTAACTATGTAATTAAGTTGTGGGAAATAATTAAAGAGTTCAAGGAATTTATTTAGGAGGGGAAGAGCACAACAGTTGAGGGGAATAAGTTGATCTCCCCATAGAACGAGGTGGTTTAGAATTACTTGATTTTAATAGATATTTTAGAGCTGTGCATTTAAGGATCATTAACATAACACAAACAGAATATTATACATCAAAGTGGAAAGAGGTGCTAACAAAATTGGGGTAGTTTGAGAAATAAGGAGAGAGTAGGATTTTGTATGCAGATCCTTAATGGGAACAAAAACTATACAGAATATTGTAATCATAAAGTAGCAGAAAGTGTTCGAAGAATTTAACCAATATGGGAATGGAAAAAGGAAATTTTGCCAATAGAGATGAATGCAAGTAGGCATATAGAAAATAGGAAAGAGAGTTCGGGAATTTACTTGACAAAACTGTCAAAGGAACCATAGCACTGGGAACAAATAGCTACAGAGAGAAAACTATGAGTGGAATGAGGCCAAGCAAAAGTCTGGACTGCAGTTTACAGACTGTCATCCCTGTCAGGGATTGATTATCAGAGTAGAGACAACAAGAAAGGGATAGGGTGCTAAATGAAAGAGAAGCTCTTGTAGAAACTCTAGAACAGAAACTGATGTTGGGATAATTAACACAGCATATCAAATAGACTGGAAAGGCAATTTACACAATGGGAATACATCCGTATACCTCCTGAGCATACAACAATGTCCAGAATGTTTAGGACTTTTGTTTGAAATATTTAAATGGGTCTTTTTGTATCCCAGTCAGTGTTCAGATAATTTTTCCTCAGGTAGATAGCAGTTGATGGGGATGTGTTGGAAGAGAGAGAGGTAATGGGGAACATGCTTTTGGGACTCTAACGAATTGGCAGATTTAAAAAATTCCTGACAGTGTGTTTTAACAAAAAAGTTGGGTGAGCAAATGGCTATAACTAATAAAATAATTCTTTTGAACTAGGATGCCAGATCTGAATTTCCTAGATATAGTAAAGCCTTACTAAGTTTAATGCTATTGGTTGCCAAAAAGCAATTTCTAGAAAATGGAAATTAAAATCTAAACCAACTGTAATTAAAGTAATGGATACTGTAAAATAATAAAAAGATAAAAAAAAATAGGGGTGGGATCTTAATAAAAGGGAAGACGCAAATTGCATAGAAATAAATGGAATTTGTAGGAAAATACATGCAAAATAATGTTCAGGATTAAGGTTTAAGGGGAGGCAGGAACTGTACAATATATGTACAGTTCCTGCCTAATATATGTATTAGTCTTATCCATCTATTCTTAGATAAATTTTTCCTTTTTCCTACTGAAATATAAAATATATAATCTTAGGTTTGTACTATAATTGTTAAAACTTCTTATGTACCAAATTATACTGTTATTGTCTTTGTCTTGACCTTTTATGTTGTTGCAATTTGTGGAGTTTTCCCGGCCTCCACTGAAAATGGACATATATCCAGCTGGACTAGCCCGGTCAACAAATGTAAAATAAAAATAAAATAAATAAAATATGGAATGATAGAGTAAATGACAATTGTTAAAATAAAGAAATATCTATATATATATTGTATGCAGATAAAACGCTAATTTTCTTTTATTTTCTGTAAGCATGTGTGTGCCTATGTTTTAAATAATAATTTAAAAAAGATGTTTAAAAACAAGACATCACCTTTATGTACCACTGTGATGTCAGATTGGGACAAAACTGAAAGAAAGTACGGTTGTGTAAGTGTAAGTTGCACTTACCCATAATTGCAGAAGTTCGAATTCCTCACTGCTGCAGTAGCCTTTAGGCTATATGGGTTGTGTCTTGCCCAAGACACAACCAGCCAGCTTCCAAAAGCTATGGCTTCTGGCTTCCTCACACATTTCCACTCTGCTGATTTTCCCTTCTCAGGGCTGTCCAGAGTGGAAAACTCTCAGGACTTCCTTACCTAAATAGTTAATTAACAGAGTAGACATCCTGAACTAAACAAACAATAAATATCCCGACAGACCACTGGGGGAATGGTGAGTGAGTGCAGCAAGGAATTCAGACATCTATTGATATGGGTAAGTGCAACTACACAACTACACTATATTTATCATTCTTACTCTTGTAGTAGCCTTTAGGCTATATGGGTTGATTAACAAAGCCTATTCAACCTGGAGAGGATGAAGGATATGGATCCACCTATTCCTGAATTTAGACAAAGGAATCCAGTATGGATCCACCTATTCCTGAATTTAGACAAAGGAATCCAGTATGAAATGCCTTGTACAGGTATATACAGAGGATTATGTAGCTGTCTCTAGAACACTTCTAGAATCCACCCCTTTCCAATATGTGATCAAAGACGACAAGGCCCTTGGAGAGTGTGCCTTAATATTCTGAAAATGGTTTATCATGATGCGTATCACAAAAGAACAAAAGCCAAGGACAATCGACTGGAAATCTTCTGATTGACAAGGGTTGGCCCTTCTTAGTCTCGACATACGAAAAAAATACCCACTTGACTTTTCTAAAGGACTTGTTTCTGACAAGTCAGTATCCGAGCTGCCTTTGCATGTCCAGAGTATGTGAAATTCTTTCTCTGTGGTTAAGGGTTAGGATATAACACTGGTAGACTGATGCCCTGACTCAAAAGGAACTCTGAAAACAATTGTGGGCATGAGTAAGAGATTTATTCTTAAAGATACCCTACCCCAAATGCAGACCAGATAGGATTTGCCCACCAAGAGAATTTTCAACTCGGATACTATTCTTGCAGACATTAGAGAAAACAGAGGAACAGGTTTTCCATGTAATGAGCCTTAAATATTCCCGATGTGCAGACTCAGAAGGAAACATGGTTAACTCTTCCAGCAAAATGTTAAGATCCCAGCAAACAGCAATCTGTTTCTAAGCTGATCTCAAGTAAACCAGTTCTATCAGAAACTGTTTTACTAAGCTAACGTTCAGGAAACAGAAGGATCTATGGACAGGCATAATGAAGTATTACAGGGTGAGCTTGGCTTAATGGTCAAGTTCTTAACCTAACAGACACAGTGTATATGATCTGATTCTGACTATGGATATTGGCTAGGCTTAAAATGTCCCTTCAGGGCAGTTAGCCTAGTACTTACCTATGAACTATGAAGTGATCACAAGCTGTACCTTAAAGTAGAATGAAGCCCAGAGGGTAGTAACTCAAAAAATAGTTATGTACTCACCATAACATTCCATCTGTGTTGTCCATTTTCATTTTTTCCTCACATATGAGTTTGGATCTGATCCTCTGGATCCAACTCAACCTTTGCAAAGCTTGTGGCAACCAAAAAAGCTCTCGAGCTCCCTAACCTACCCATAATGACTCTCTCCCAATCACCTCAGATCTTGTTTGCTGAAAATTAATAGAATAAAATATAAAAACACATTGTACAAAAGAAATAACATTTCTGGCGTAGCCAATTAACAAAATTTTGCTCAGCTTGCTCATCTACTGGCAAAAGAAAAGGGATGGCGATGGTGGGTGGGTTGTGAGGAAAAAATGAAAATGGACAACACAGATGGAACGTTATGGTGAGCACATAACTATTCTATCTGATGTTGTCAATTTTCATTTTATCATCACATATGGGACAAAGTCCCCAGCTACCTTTTTTCTGGGTGGCCCTATGGAAGGATATTCTTCAGAACCATTGAACCAAAGCAGGACCTACTGCTAGAGACCAAATCTAATGTGCAATGAGTGATGAAGTTATGAGGGGTAGCCCAGTGGCTGCTGCGAAATATCATCCATGGACACTATGGACTGAGGAGGTGGCAATGGCCCTAGTGGAATGAGCTCAAACTCATTTCGGCAGCTATAAATCCTAATTCTTGTAAATAAAAGATATGCAGTCTGTAATCCATTTAGTTAGAGTAACCTTGATCACTGGAAGGCCCAACCTAGTCTCTGAAAAGGAGACAAATAATTGAGTTAATTTTCTTGTATTTTTTTTTCTAAAAACGTAACTGTCTATGATCATCTAACAAATGTAAAAAGAAGTTATGTACCTACCATAACGTTCCATGTTAGTTGTCTTCATCTCGCCTTCTTTCTTGCTGGTTGGGATCGGAGCCGATCCTCGGCTCACTTCGGCCATCTTCTATAGCTCGAGAGCTGTTTACTGGCTCGAGGCTACCCCTTATCCCATGATGCCTAGCGATAGCTACCCAGATCTCGTTTGAAATAGCTAACCCCAGACATAGCCAGAGAATAAACCTGTCCTAACAAATAGGGTGAGTATACCTGTCGTACTCTCTAAGTCAGTAGAGGAAACAAACCAGAGAACACTCAGCCAGTGAAACCAGAACTCCTCTCGGTCCAATAGGACAGGGGGACGGAGGGTGGGACGCAAGAAAGAAGGCGAGATGAAGACAACTAACATGGAACATTATGGTAGGTACATAACTTCTTTATGTTGTCTATCTCGCCTTCGTTCTTGCTGGTTGGGACAGGGTCCCTAGCCCCTACAGTCCTGGGCGGCTCATTGGAGCACACTCTTCAGAACAATGGAACCAAAGTCAGCTCTGCTCCTGGAGACCATATCTAGCTTGTAATGAGAAATAAAGGAATGAGGATTTGCCCACGTAGCAGCTGCACAGATAGAATACATGGGCAACCTAGATTGGAAGGCTACAGAGGTGGCCAAGGCCCTAGTAGAATGACCTTTCGGTTTGATAGGTAACTCTTTGTTCCTTAATTGATAAATGAAAGTAATAGTGTGAGACAACCACCTGGATAAGGTCACCTTGGAAACTGGGAGAACTTGTTTGCCTAGAGCATAAGAAAGGAATAGTTGGTCCGACTTCCTTATTTCCTTAGTCCTGTGCAGGTAAAAACGCAATTGTCTATGAACGTCCAATTGGTGTAATTTGTACTCTGCCTTATTGGTGTGGTTAGGGAAAAACACAGGAAGGTCTATAGATTGGTTTAAAGTAATTTCTGAGCAGACTTTCGGAAGAAACGAAGGATTAGTCCTCAGAGCAACCCTGTCCTTACGAAAAACCAAGTATGAAGGACGAACACATAGTGCCTGAAGTTCAGAGACGCATCTGGCTGAAGTAATAGCTACCAGAAAGAGTGTCTTCCAAGATAGAAACTTAATGGAGCAGAACGCTGCTGGTTCAAAAGGGTCAGAGTTAAGGAAGTTAGTACCAAATTAAGGTCCCAAGGAGGAGGGGGATCTCTCACTGGAGGCCTAAGGAGAGTGGTCCCTCTCAAAAAAGCTTTACAGAGCTTATGAGACATAATGTTTGAATTTGACAAACCAACATGAAAGTTAGAAATGGCCGCTAATTGAACCCTGATTGTAGCAGAAGCAGTCCTGGAATGAAAAAGTTGTGCTAGGAATTCCAGAATTTCGTGGACTGGGGCTGAAAAGGGATCTACATTCCTAGCCTCTGCCCAACAAGAAAAACTTTTCCATTTACTAGCATAAGTTTTTCTGGTTGTGGACATGTGAGAGGAGACAATAATCTCACGTACAGCCGGGGAAATCCTGGGAAGCCTGGCTAAGGTTGGAAGTGGAGCAACCAAGCTGTGAGCTGGAGAGTTTGGAGGGACTGATGCAACCCGCCTGACTGATGAATCAGTAGGTCTGGAATCGGATCCAGAATCCAAGGCTGATCGAGAAGGTAATGGTGCAGGAATGGGAACCCTATCTGTCGAGGTAAGTAGGGGGCAATGAGGATCATTTTGCAACCCAACGATATTGCTTTTTGTATGAGTTTTGGAATCAGGGGAAACGGAGGAAAGGCATAAAGAAGTCCCTGAGGCCAATCGTGGACTAGAGCGTCTCTGGGTGAGTGACCTGGAAGTGGAAGAAGGGAGTAGTAGTTGCTGCATTTGCTGTTGAAGGGGGTGGCAAAAAGATCACAACAAGGCTGTCCCCATTTGCGGAAGATAAGATCCGCAACTTCCTGATTCAGAGACCACTCGTGAGGCATGAGGACAGCCCTGCTGAGCCTGTCCGCTATGACGTTGGATCTCCCAGGGATGTGCGTCGCAATCAGAAAAAATTGGGAGGAAATCACCCACTGCCACAGTCTGAGTGCTTCTTGACACAGGGGGTAGGACCTGGTTCCACCTTGCTTGTTGATGTACCACACCACTGACATGTTGCCTGTTTGAATTGCAATGGTCCCAGAAGGAAGAGAGTCCTGAAGGGCTTGCAACGCTAGGAGCACGGCTCTCATTTCTAGGATGTTTATGTGCAGATGGTACTTGTGAGGCTGCCAAGTGGCTTGGACTGTCCTGCCCTGATAATGCTCCCCCACCCTATCAGGGAGGTGTCTGTGGTCACTGTGGCTACCAGAGGGGGCTGAATGAAGGGTCTGCCCTGAGTCACTAGTGGGGAGACCATCCACCAGGAAAGGTGCCTTTTGCATGCTTCTGTAATCATGATCATGTGAGACATGGGCAGCTGTTGGAAAGACCACAGTGTGAACAGAAGCCACTGAAGGATCCTCAGGCCAGTGGGATTAGAAGAATGGCTGCTGCCATGGAACCCAGAGTTTGAAGGACGAACCTGACTTGGATTCTTTTGCTTTACATCAGAATTTGTACTTGCTGACGAATTGGAGACACCCTTTCTGGCAGTAGCCTTGTGTCTAAGTCTGCACCTATGTAGGTGATAGATTGACAGGGCAACAAGGCAGATTTTTCGAAGTTTATTGTAATACCTAACTGGGAGCAGATTGTGATTGTGTAGTCCCTGGCTTGAAGAAGTTGATGCCTGGTAGTAGCAGTGAGGAGCCAGTCGTCTAGATATGGAAACACCTGGAATCCTCAACGTCTCAGGTGAGCCGTGACCACTGCCATACATTTGGTGAACACCCTTGGGGCTGTGGTGAGACCAAAGGGCAGAGCTCTGAACTGGCAATGACTGGCTCCCAGCCGGAAGCGAAGAAATCTCCTGGAGTGCCTGTCCATCTTGATAGGGTAGTATGCGTCCTGAAGATCTATCGAGCACATCCAATTGTCCTGACCCAGAAAGGGTAGAATGGACTGTAGCGTGACCATCCAAAACTTTGTTCTTTGTACAGACCTGTTTAGTCTGCTGAGATCCAGAATCGGTCTCCAGTCCCTTGTCTTTTTTGGTACCAAAAAGAACCTTGAGTAAGTTCCGGATCCATGCTGGTCTGCTGGGACTTCCTGGATGACTTTTTTCTAGCAGATTTGAAACTTCTATTACTGCTTGGTCCTTCAGATTGGGTGGAACATCTGGAAGGGATTTCCGTGATGGTAAGGGGGGTTGATGGAAGGGAATTTTGTAACCTCTGGATATAAACGGACCATACCCATCTGTCTTGCGTTAAATCTTGCCAGGCTTTTGGGTACAGTGAAAGTCTTCCCCTGACTGCCTTCAGAGGTGAGCAGCCAGACAACCCTTCAGGGATGCTGAAAAGGCTTATCAGAAAAAGATTCTCTGTTGCCCTGGTTCTGCGGACCCCTTCTGCCACGAGGGCGACGTCTGTTGTTATTGTTTCCCCCTCTGCCCCTGGAGGAAAAATCGCTACGTGTGTCAGGCAAAGCTCCCTGGGATTTTTGGAACCACATTTTGCCACTCTTCTGACCTTTGGGGTATGGTCTAGAAGGAGTGGAGAAACGGACTCCCACAGCAGAGAGAGTCTTGCCTTCTTGCTCACACCTAGTCAAAGTGTCTTTCACATGTGGTCCAAAAAGAAAGGAACCATCAAAGGGGGTGTTGGTGAATGACGCTCGAAAGGGGTCCGCAAAATTACACAGCCGCATCCATGCATGCCACCTAAGGGCCACACCCGTACCTGCGGTTCTACTCTCACCATCGGCTGCATAGGAAATGAGCCTCATGGAGGAGTTAACTACAGAATTAAGCGTCGCCAGCTGGGAAGCTACTTTAGCTTGAGCCCCCTCAGCTGATGGATCTTGATGGGTATCTCCAAGCTCTTTAAGGAGATCCCTCTGGAAGCCGGGTAAAATGACATTAGTTCAGTGACCTCATAGAAAAGGTCGCTGAAGCAAACATTCGCTTCCCGTATCTGTCCATGGTCCTAGACTCCTTGTTAGGAGGATGGACAGACGAAGAGGTCTCCGCTAACTCTTTTTTGGTGGCTGCTGCTACCACCATGGTATCAACAGGAACACCTTTGGTAAGGAACTGCTTATCCTGGGGTGCTGTGATGAATTTGCCAGGTCTCCTCGGAGTTGGTTCCACTGTATCCAGAGCTGACCAAGCCTTTCGAGCCACCACTGCCATAAGTGGATCGAAAGGTGGAGAAACCCAGGAGGTGGAAGGTCGGGAACCGAACGCATCCAGAAATACAGACTCATCCTCAGTAGGAGCTAGGGGATTCCAGTTCCCCCTCTGCTTAAGCATTTCTAGGATGTCAGAGAAGGAAACATCTTCAGAGGGGGATCTCGGGGACCCTTCCAATTCATCTAAGTCTGTATCAGAAGTGACAGACTCAGGGGAGTCAATGTGCTTCCTCTTGCACTTCTTCTTACGAGGAGGCTCCTCTGAATGATCAGGGGAGGCCTCGGAAGAAGAGGAAACACCCAATGGGGTGCCCTGGAGTGCCGGTTCCCTACGCTTGGGGTCTGGAGGAGGAGCAGAGGTTGGCACAGGCACTACAGAGGACGGAGCCAGTGGGGCCGATAGTGGAGCTGACTCAGTGGCCAGCACACTCCTCATGACATCGAAGGCGTCCCTGCCACGATGCAGAGAAAGCTCCGGTTCTGAGGAAATCGGAATCTTTCTTCGCACCGAGGGAGACGGCTCCGCGGCCGATGTAGGAGCCGAGCTCACCTGTGCCGAAGCTCCGAGAGGGAGAACGAGGTCGGACAAGGGTCCGATGCCACTCGCCCCCTCGGAGCAGACGAGGGAGCCACGGCGCCCAGATCCCTCGACAGACGGCACCACCGAGGGGATCGGAGCCGATGGTTCCACTACTCGAACCCCAATGAACTCCGGCTCCGAACTCATTGGAGTCAGAGGAGGAACATCAATAGAAGTGGATGGAGCCGACACCTGTTGAGGAGGGCTGGACAACATCTTGGCAAGTACCTGCGACTTTAGAAACCTACTGACCACTCTCTCCACATCGTAATCCGACAGCCTAGAGGATCGAGAGGAGTGAGAGGATCTGTGACTGCGCTCGCTCTGAAGCAAGGGAGACCGAGGAGCCGAATGTACCGATTCCAATGAAGGGGACCTCAGCCTCTTGTGGCTCCGCAAAGGCTCCGAAGTTTCTGATGGAGCCGACGGGGAGATAGTCTTATCGGTGCCAGCCGGAACCAAAGTAGAAGGTAGAGTCTGAACCGAGGACGGCACCAAACTTGGAGCCGACAGCTTGGTAGATTTAGGGGAGAGGTCTTGGCCGGTGAATCCTGGGGCTTTAAAAGACCCCTAAGAATAAGCTTATTCTTACACTCCTGCAGGACTCTTGGACTAAATGCATGGCAGACAGAACAAGAGTCCTGCAGGTACCTACCCTAAACAATAGACGCAAGAAGTGTGCCCATCTGTCAGAGACATTTTCTGACAGCATGAGTCACACTTCTTAAATCTAGACACTTTGGATTCCTTTGACATCCTGAAAGAAGGAAATCACAAATACCACACCAGCTACGAAAGCAAAATACAGTCTACACAAAAAACACACTGTACTAATGACTATAGTAAAGGATTTTATTTTTTTTAATAGGAAAGCCTCTAACTTAAACGGCTAGCCTATGAAAGAAAGGTAGAAGGAAAGCCTCTAACCTAAACGACTAACCTGACAAGAAGAGGATAGGGGGGAAGGGGCGGGGAAGAGCTCTCTAAGTTAAACGAGTTCTGCAAGGAAAGGAAGGGATACTACAATTAAACACTAGCTATCACAAAAAACAAGACTAAACGTTAACAATAAAACACTGAAAAAATATAATTCTAGAGTAAGAAAGTTATATGAAAAAACTTTATACGAGCCAGAGCCAGAAAAACGACACCTCGCAGCTGAAGTGGCAAACGAGATCAGGCAGCTATTGCTAGGCATCATGGGATAAGGGGTAGCCTCGAGCCAGTAAACAGCTCCCGAGCTGTAGAAGATAGCAGAGTCAGAGCCGAGGATCAGCTTCGATCCTAACCAGCAAGAACAAAGGCAAGATAGACAACTTAACATCAAATATTCACCTTTATTGGTGAAGTTTGGGAAGAAAACTGCAAGATTAATAGACTGATTGATCGTATTTTCTGAAACTATTTTCGGCAAGAAGGATGGGTTAGTACATAAAGTAACCTTGTCTTTGTGAAAAATCAAGTATGGAGGTTGGGATGATAAAGCCTGACTCAGATATTCTTGCAGATGTAATTGCTACCAAGAATATGGTTTTCCAAGAGAGAAATCTGAGTGGACGGGTAGCCGCTGATTCAAAAGGGGGCTGCATAATCTTTTGTAACACTAAATTCAAGTCCCAAGATGGTGAAGGATTTTTATAAGGGGGCTTAAGCAACAGAGTTCCTCTCAAGAAGGCTTTGCATAACTTATGTGAAGCAAAGGAGGAGCCATCAAATCCAATGTGAAAATTGGAAATTGCAGCTAACTGAACTTTAATAGTAGAGTAAGCTGCACCTTCCATAAACAGCTGAGCTAAAAACTCGAACTGTGTGAACTGGAGCAAAAAAGGGATCTACATTATTCTGAGTCCAGTGTACACATCTCCTCTATTTATTGTTATATAACTTTTGTGTAGAAGGCTTATGGGAGGATAATAGAATAAGACGCACTGGTGAAGACAGCAAAGGTTGTTTGGCTATCAATGGAACAGGAGATACCAAGCTGTCAGCTTGAGACTGTGAATGTTCGGATGAGGCATTCCTGTCGGGTGCAAAAGGAGGTCTGGAATTGGATCCAGAATCCATGGTTTCTTCTATAGGTGAGGCCAAAGAAAGGGAAATCAGATTTGACAAGGCCAATACGGAGAAATGAGGATTACTTTTTTCTTCAACCTGTTCGTTTTCTGAAGATTTTTGGGAATTAACAGGGTTGGAGGAAAGGAATATAATAGAACAGGTCGTCAATTGTGAGTGAGAGAATCCCTTGGTGATCCCCCCTTTGGGGAATTAGGGTGAAGTAGCTGCTGCATTTGTTCAGAGGGGATGCAAATGGGGTCACAGCAGGGCTGGCCCCACTCGCAGAACATCTCTTCTGCCACTTTCTGATTGAGGGACCACTCGCGAGGCATAATAATGGATCTGCTCAACCTGTCTGTTATCACGTTCGACTTTCTCAGAATATGCATTGCTACCAGAAAGAGTCTGGATGAGACTGCCCACTGCAACACACTGAGCGCCTCTTGACATAGGTGGTATGATCTGGCTCCCCCTTGTTTGTTGATGTACCAGACTATCACCATGTTGCCCGATTGAATCACAATTGTCCCCAGAGGAAGAGTATTCTGAAAGGCTTGTAACGCTAGTAGCAACCTCTCTCAGGACATTTATGTGTGACTTGGCCTCTTGTGTGGACCATGTGCCTTGGACTGTTCTTCCCAGATAATGCTCAGCCCCACCCTATCTGGGAAGCATCCGTGGTCATCATGGCCTTGGGGAGGGGGACAAAGGGATAACCTTTTATGAATTGATCTGATTGAACCCACCATGAAAGATCCTTCTTGCAAATGTTCGTGATTCGTACTGGGCTGATATGGGTTGAAGGACAGACCACTGGACTGTGAGCATCCACTGTAACATTCTCATGTGGAATCTTGCTAGTGGAACTAGTATTATTGCTGCTGCCATAGAACCTAAGGTTTGAAGTACTGCTTGAGCAGATACCTTAGAATTCTGCAGTAACTTCCTGACTTGATCTCTTATAGTCATCACTCTTGATGGTGGAAGCCGTGCTACCATATCATTTGTGTTTATGTTTGCTCCTATGAAGTCCATTTCTTCAGATGAGGCTAGGTGTGATTTTTTTTTCATAATTTACTGTAATGCCTAACAAAGAACATGTTCAAGAACCACATCCCTTGCTTCTAGAAGTAGATGCCTGGTTGGGGCAGTTATGAGACGGTCATTTAAATATGGAAACACCCAGACTCCTTGTTGTCTCAAGTGAACTGCTACTATTATCATACATGTGGTGAACATTCTGGGGACTGTAGTGAGGCCAAAAGGCAAAAATCTGAACTGAGAAGAGCAATTGGGCCTCCATTCAGGAAAGCTGGAAGGGCTTCCTAAAGAAAGCATCCTTGGACCCTTTGTTATGCTGAGCTCCTCTGCCACGGGGGCGGCATCTTCCAGATCCTCTCCCCTAAGGGAACTTTCACCATGTGTTTGATGAAAAGACCCCTGTGATTTTCAGAACTACATCTTTCCACTGCTCCTCCGATTTTTTTTTTTGAGTATGGTCTCTGGGGAGTGGTAAAACGAATGCCTACGGTAGAAAGGGTCTTCCCATCTTTCTCACACCTGGACAGCATATCTCTGACTTTTGGGCCAAATAGGGAAGGGGATGTCAAATGGCACACTGACGAACAAAGATTTAAAGGGCTCAGCAAAATCGCACAAGAGCATCCAGGATTGCCTCCTGATAGAGATGCCTGAATCCACAGCTCTACTCGCCCCTTCAGCTGCATGTGAAATGAGCCTCATGGAGGAGTTTACAATAGCATGTAGGGTGGCCAGCTGGGAAGTAACCAAATCCCGTACCCCCTCAGACTCAGCTCCTGAGAGGGCATCTGATAGCTCCTTGATCAGATCCCTCTGCAATCTGGCAAAATGTGAAGATAATTCATGGACCTCAAGGCAAAGGTCACTGAAGAGAAAACATGCTTTCCACATCTATCCATCATCACAGAATCCTTACTAGGAGGATGAATAGTAGAACTTTCTTCAGCGAGTTCTTTTTTCTTGACCGCTGCCACGACCTTGGCATCTATGGAAACACCTTTTGAGCAAAATGTTTTAGCCTCTGGTGCTGTTATTATCTTATTGGCTCTCCAGGGGTTAGGTTCAATGGAATCTGGAGCCTACCACTCCGGCTGAAAGATCAACTCGATAAGCTGGTCAGCGGCAGGGTCACCAAGGACGTAAATGGCTAGTATCCAAAAGCCGCCTGATACACAGACTCCTCTGATGAGGGATTGTTGGGCTTCCAGCCACCTCTCTGTTTAAAGATCTCTAGAATGTCCCTGAAGGAATCATTTGAAGCTGACAATGAGGGATCCCTCACCCTCAATGAGGTCAGTGTCTTCTGTAAAACACTCCTCCATGGAGTCTAGGTGCTTCGTCTTACACCTTCTCTTCCGAGGAAAGTACAGTTGTGTACACTTACCACAAATGTAGATGTTCGCGTGTATTCACTGTTGCAGTCATTACATTTGGGTTATCTGCCGGCAGGTAGCCCTCAGCCAGCCTGAATACCAGTGTCTTGGATTCCTGCGTCGGATGCTGTTTCTTCTTCCATGACGTCAGGTCGTCAGGAGTATAAAACATGCATCCGACGCCATTACATCAGTTTTTTTTTTTTGCCCCAGATGTCAGGTGCCCCCACAAAGGGAAGCAATTATAAGTTATGTTACACCTTCATCAAAAAACAAATACACCAGAAAGCTTAAAACAAGAAGCTAAGGTAGAGCCAAGAGAAGTCAGGGGGTTGGAGGGAGGGTAACCAGGACTGCAACAGTGAATACACTCAACATCTACATTTATGGTAAGTGTACACAACTGTACTATGTTCATCGTGTTTCACTGTTGCAGTCATTACATTTGGGTTGATTCCCAAAGCTGGAGGAAGTTAGAGAGCATTAGGGCCAGCTATTAAGCCCCCCTGCAAAACTGCAGTGGCAAAACCAGCTCTGCATTTAGAAAAAATAGACATGTGGCAATGCTTGGTGAAGGTATGTACAGAGCTCCAGGTAGCAGCTTCTAGGATGTCCCTGGTAGGGACCCCTCTGAGAAAGGCTGTAGAGGTAGATGCAGCCCTGGTGGAATGTGATCTTATCCCCTGTGAGGTAGGTTTTCCATGGTGCTTATAGCAGAAATGAATGCAATGGGCTATCCATTTAGAAATGGTTTGCTTTGAAATGACCTTCCCCTCTGCCCCTGCAGCAAAGCCAACTAGCAGCTGTTCAGATTTTCAGAGAGGCTTAGTCCTGTCCAAATAAAATCTCAGTTGTCTGTGCATGACCAAAGAGTGCAGAATTCGTTCTCCTTTGTTTTGTGGATTCGGGAAAAAGGTAGGCAAATGAGCAGACTGATTTAGGGCCACACTAGACACCACCGTGGGCATAAAGGAAGGACTGGTCCTGAGGGAAGCCCTGTCTGCATGGAAGATAATGAAAGGCTCCACTGCCATGAGGGCCAGTAATTCAGACTCTTCTTGCTGAAGTGATGGCTAGAAGGAATGCCGTTTTCCAAGAAAGGAATTTCAACTCTGCAGTTGCAGCTGGTTCAAATGGAGGGAGAGTGAGCTTTTCCAATACAAAGTTAAGGTCTCAGGCTGGAGTAGGGGCTCACCTGGGGGGGGGGGGGTCTTAAATTTTTAGCCCCTCTGAGGAACTGCTTTAACAGGGGGTGAGAGAAGAGGGGTGGATCAGTGTTATAATGTGCTGAAATTGCAGAGGCATGAATTTTAATTGACGAGAAGGATAAGCCCTTGTGGAGCATTTCTGTTAAGTACTGAAGAATATGAGGTAAGCTGGGCACTGTAGTGCCCATACCCTGGGTCTGCCTCCAGGAACAGTATCTTTTCCACTTTTCAGCATAGGATTTTCTAGTACTAGGTCTCCTTGCTTCCAAAATGACATCCAGCACCTGTTTACTGAGGGATGCTATTGGAGAGCTCAAGGAATTAGCCAGGCTGCAAGGTTCAGGGTTTGAAGCTGAGGGTGCAGAATCTGGCCCGCCTGCTGGGACAGCAGGGAAAGTGTCTGAGGTAGGTGCCATGGATCCAGCATTATCATGCTGTGCAAGAGGGGGTATCAGTGCTGGCGGGGCCAGTCTGGTGCAATAAGTATTGTCCTAGGTTTTGTCCTGTTTGATCTTTAGCAGAACCTCGAGAGGAGAGGCAAAGGGGGAAAGGCATAAACAGAGAGGCTTTCCCAGGTAAAGGACAGGGCATCCACTTTCCAAGCTTGACTGTGGGGAGTCCTTGTGCAGAATTTGCCCAATTGATAGTTCTGGGGGAGGCAAAAGTACAGTTTTGTACCTACCATAAATGTAGATGTTCGAGTGTTCACACTGCTGCAGTCATTACACTTGGGTTATCCTGCTGTCAGGTCCAGTCGGCCACAGTTCCAAAGTCTTGGTCCGGCGTCAGTTGCTGTCGCTTCTTCCCTGACGTCAGTGCGCCAGGGGTATATAAGATGCATCCGACGCTATTTTCTTCAGTTTCTTTTGTCCCAGATGTCAGGTGCCCCCAAGTAGGTAGGCAATACATATTGCTAATGAAACATATATATAAAATAAAAAACAATAGCTTCAGTTACAAGCAAATACACCACAAAGGTTGTATAGGATAGAAAGGTATAGATAAGTCCAGCTAGGACAGAGGGGATGGAGGGAGGGTAACCTGGACTGCAGCAGTGTGAACACTCAAACATCTACATTTATGGTAGGTACAAAACTGTACTATGTTCATCGTGTTACACTGCTGCAGTCATTACACTTGGGTAGAATCCCAAAGCTAAGGTTGGGTGGCTGGTCTATAAAGAGTTAGGATTGGCTATGAGGCCCTGCTGAACTGCAGTGGCAAATCCTGCTCTGGATTTAGAGTAAAGAGGCAAGTGGTAATGCTTGGTAAAGGTGTGCACTGAACTCCAAGTTGCAGCCTCCAAAATTTCCTTGGTTGGTACTCCTCTGAGAAAGGCTGTTGAAGTGGCTGTTTCTCTGGTAGAATGTGGCCTAATGTTATTAGGGACTGATTTTCCATGCTGTGGTGTAGCAGTAACGAATACAGTGTCCTATCCATTTGGAGATAGTCTGCTTTGAGATAGCCTCGCCCTGAGATCCTGCAGCATATACTACAAACAGTTGCTCAGTTTTCCTGAAAACTTTTGTTTTGTCCAAGTAGAAGCGTAGCTGCCTGTGTATGTCCAAAGAGTGCAGAAGTTTCTCCCCTTTATTCTGGGGGTTTGGATAAAAAGTTGGCAAATGGATGGTTTGGTAGCCACACTAGATACCACCTTTGGCATAAAGATAGGTTCTGTCCTTAAAGAAACCCTGTCCTGATGAAAAATTATAAAAGGTTCCACTGCCATTAATGCCTGTAGCTCTGAGAGTCTTTGTGCTGAAGTTACTACCAGGAGCAGAGCTGTTTTCCATGATAAAAATTTTTGATCAGCTGTATTGGCTGGCTCAAAAGGTGGCAGGGTCAGTTTTTCTAAAACAAAATTGAGGTCCCAAGTTGATGTTGGTGCTCTCCAGGGCGGTCTTATGTTTTTAGCCCCTCTAAGGTACTGCTTTAGCAAGGGATGAGAGAATAAAGGAGGATCCGTGTTGTAATGTGCTGAAATGGCAGAGGCGTGGATCTTAATTGATGAGAAGGATAGGCCTTTGTCCAGAATCTCAGTTAAGTATTGTAAAATCTGAGGAATGTTTGGGACAAGAGGGTCAAGGCTTTGAGCCTGGTTCCAGGCGCAGAATCTCTTCCATTTTTCTGAGTAAGATTTCCTGGTGCTAGGCCTCCTGGCCTCCAAAATGATATCCATAACAGCTTTAGAGAGAGGTGTTGCCTGTTTGACTAATGAATCTACCATGCAGCCAGGTTTACGGTTTTGAGCTGACCGTGCAGGATCTGACTGTTTTGTTGAGTCAGAAGGTGTGAAATTTGAGGCAAAATCCATGGTGGGCCTTGAGCTAAGTTCTTTAAGATTGGGTACCAGTGCTGGCGTGGCCAGTCTGGAGCAATCAGGATCATCTGTGGCTTTTCTTGTCTGGCTTTTAGGAGTACCTTTGAAAGGAGAGGCAGTGGTGGGAAGGCATAAACTCTTAGGCTTTTCCAGCTGAATGAGAGAGCATCCACTTTCCATGCATGTGTGTGGTAAGTCCTTTTGCAGAATTTTTGTAGTTGGCAATTCAGTGGGGAGGCAAAAAGATCTATGTCTGGGCATCCCCATTTTTGCGTTACCATGCTGAAGATTTGTGGATTCAGTTTCCATTCGTGAGGGTCCATGATATTTCTACTTAGATCGTCTGCCAGAGTATTTTTCTTTCCTGGCAGGAATTGTGCTTGCAGATGAACTTGATAAGTTAGAGCTGTGTTCCACAAGGTCATGGCTTGCCTGCATAGGGGATAAGAATGAGTGCCCCCTTGCTTGTTTATGTACCACATTACTGTGGTGTTGTCTGTCTTTAATAGTAATTGCCCTGGATGCAGAAGGTCCTTGACAGCCGTTAGGGCATTTTGAACAGCCAACATCTATTTTTGATTGATGTTAAGATGCATTTGGTCTGTGGTCCACTTGCCCTGAATACATTTTCCTGCCATGTGTGCTCCCCAGGCGTAATCCGAAGCATCTGTTGTTAGTGTCTGCCTGGCTGTGGGTAGAGTGAAAGGCTGACCCTTGTTGAGGTGACATGCCTGTGCCCATCATCGAAACTCCTGTTGTAGGTAGGGAATTATTGGTATTAATGCTTCTAAACTGTGAGAGTGTTGAGTCCAAACACTTTTTAGGTACCATTGTAATTTCCTCATATGCAGTCTGGCATATGGAATTAGTAGTATGCAGAATGCCATGAATCCCAGGGCCTGCAGAATTTTTCTTGCAGGGAGATGGGACTTTTTTGCCAGTAACTGAAAATATTGAGTCAGTTGTCCTTGTTTGTCTGGCGTGAGATAAGCCATCTGGGCCATTGTATTTAAGCTGGCACCCAGGAATATTATCTGTTGTGAGGGCACTAGTTTTGACTTCTTTTCGTTTACTGTGTACCCTAGAGAAATTAGCAACCTTTTTACAAACGCCAGATGCTTTAGAAGAATGTCCTTTGTCTCTGCTTGAATGAGGCAGTCGTCCAGGTATGGATATATTTGAATTCCTTTTTGTCTGCAAAATGCAATTACTGTTGCCAGGCACTTTGTAAAGACCCTGGTTGCAGTAGATAAGCCAAAGGGCAGTGCAGAGAATTGGTAGTGCATTGTACCAGCTTGGAATCTGAGGTATCTTCTGCAATTTTGTCTGATAGGGACATGCAGGTATGTCTCTTTGAGGTCCAGAGTGACATGCCAAGCCTTCTTGCTCAGCATGGGAAGAAGCTGCTGTAGTGTCAACATTTTGAATTTCGGAACATCCAGGTAAGTATTTAGAGTTGAAAGGTCTAGTATGGGTCTCCAGACTTTGTCCTTTCTGGGGACCAGGAAGAGTCTTGAGTAAAATCCTTGTCCTTGTTCCTGCTGTGGTACTTTTTGAATAGGTCTCATGTCCATGAGGGCTGAAATTTGTTTTTGAGCCTCTGCCCATTGATTTTGTGGCAGGTTTGGCATTCCTTTTAGCCTTGGTAAAGTGTGAAAGTGAAACCTGTAACCCTGAGACACGATATTCAGAACCCATTTGTCTTGGGTGATTGTTTGCCAATTTTGAGAAAAAAGTGCTAGTTTTCCCCGTAAGGGAGCTGCCAAAAGGGAAGTGCTTGGCGTACGAAGGGGGAAGTCATTGGGACTGTTTCTTGTATGGTTGAGACTTGTCCTCACCTCCTTTTGGGGTTGAGGAACCCCACTGTCGTTGTCTGTTAGAGCCTTGGGGTTGAGATCTGCCTCTTGGGCGTCTGTATCTGCCTCTCTGTAGCCTGTCTGACACTGGAAAGGACCAATTCTTTGCAGGTCAATTTCTGCTAAATCGAGGTGGCTGTACCTGTAAGAAATCTTTGAGTGTTTGCATAGATTTAGCTTTATCCTCCATTTTCTTTAACACCTCTTCTGCCTTAACACCAAACAAGGTATCATGCTGTAAAAGAGCATCCAATAATTTTGCCTTAACATGATCGGGTAAACTCTGTTCTTTTAACCAAGCATGTCTTCATAGGTTCATAGGTAGGTACTAGGCTATCGGCCCTAGGCCCCATACAAGCCTAGCCAAAAAATGTACCCTGGCTTTCGCCACCCAAGAAAATTATTTTCATGTGCCCCTGTCGAGCAGAGCCACAGAAGTGATCAGGTGAATTTCCCATTTCCCATCCAATCATCAAGATTTTTCTTGAAGAGTGCTAATGAGGAGCTCTGTTTGACATAGATAGGTAGTCTGTTCCAGAGTATGGGAAGTCTCTGGGACAGGAATCTATCCCTCCAGCATGTTCTGTTTATTGTGGTGACAAGGTTAAGGTCCCTAGAGCATGTAGCTCGGAGGGATTGGGATTTCTTTAAGTGGAGCATGTCCAACAGCTCTGGGTTTGACATAGCTTTGTATGTTAGGCAGAGATCGCCCTGAGTAGGCGATATGCAATGGAGTAAAGCTGTAGTTTTTTGAGACGGTCTGCATAGGGCATATGTTTGTGGCCAGTAATCCTCTTTGTGAGGTATTTCTGTGGTCTTTCCAGTTGTATATGTCTTGTGAGGTACATACCAAAAGGGGCGTTGTACTCTATAATGGGTCTAATGAGTGATGAGTAGAGGGGAAGAATGACCTCTTTTTTTCTGGATGAGAATCCTTTTGTGATGAGATGAGCCACGTAGAAGGATTTCCTGACCACTGTGGCGATGTGATTATCAAAGGAGAGACTACTGTCCACCTGTGTCCCAAGGCCTCATCACATTTTCGGCATTAAGTAGATTGCCAGCTATGTGGTAGTTCATGGGTACAGAGTTTTTACCAGAGGGGATGACAAGACACTTTTTGGCATTGAGCTTCAGGCCATGGCTTTGACACCAGGTATCTGTTTCATTGAGGCCTTTTTGTAGTTTGTCCACATCGTTAGGAGTTTCGATTATGGCTCCTAGTTTGCAGTCACTTTGTTAGCCAAAGACCTTCTGTGTTGGCCTGCACTTCAGAGAAGTAGATACCAAACAGGAGAGGACCCAGGACTGAACCCTGTGGTACTCCACTTGTCACTGGTCTGATGTCAGATTTGGAATCCGCTACTTTCACAGTGTGGGTTCTGTCCGTGAGCCAGTTGGCAACCCATCTTGTGACATAGGGATTTATACCTAGTTTAGTGAGCTTATCTATAATTCCAGAGTGGGGGATGGTGTCGAAAGCCTTGGCGAGATCTAGATAAGCTGTGTGAACCATTTCGAATCACAGAACCTGTAACTGCGGCTCTACAAGAGGCCTCTAAAGAATCAAAACCACATTGCAGAGTATGTTTTCCCACCTGTTCAACTGCATGCAATAAATCCTGCATTTCTTTATAGTCAGGAGCTTCTGAGCCTGCTAGCATTTTCTGTTTTAACTGAGCCATTAAAAATTGTTGGTACTTAAGCATGTGAAACTGGCAATTTAAAGGCCTTACTGCTAAAGTTGCAGAAGTGTAAACTTTCTTCCCCCCATCTATCCAATGCTCTAGAATCTCTGTCAGAGGGGACTGGATTTTTTGCAATGGAAGCCTTAACCCCTTTGGGACCCTGGGAGATGGTTTTTGGATCAGCAGAAGGGTTTTTATAAAGAAACTTGTGAGAGTCAGGGACTCTATAATACCTATCTGGCTTGGCTGGTGCAGGGGGCAAAGAATCAGGAGATAAGCTGGATTCAGAGAACACATCATCCACAATATCTAACACAGGCGGAATAGCCAGGGGCCTGTGCTGAGGCAATAAAAGGAAGTCCCTGAGCCTTTTCTTGGATTCTGAATAATCCTGACTTTCCCAATGGAAATGCTCCCTCATGGTATGGAAAGTTTCCCCAAAAGAATAATCCTCAGGAGGAGAGGCTGAAGGGATAGATTCTTCAGCATCAGAGTCCTCATAGGGGGGGTAGAAAGTATCCCTGGTCTGAAGAGGAATCAGAGGAAATGGAAACCTGATCAGAGGAATCATAGTCTGCATCCTGCCTAGGCCTTTTCTCAGGAGGGGGATGGGAACCCCTGATTAGAGTAATGAGGTCTTCGGCCATTTTAAGCATCTGTTTCTTAGGCATGGAGGACTGTCCAGGAGAATGCTGTACTTGCTTCTTTGTCTTTAATGGTGTTTTTGTCTTGGCTGTTGCTTTAATGGTAAGTTGTGAAGGTCTGAAAACACCCTCAGAAGCCAATGCCTGCTCAGCGGCTCCGGACCCATCTGAGGGATTAGTTTCCATAGGCCCAATAAATTAAGTTTCCAGAGGCCTAGTTGTCTCCACGTGGGAGTTTGAGGCGGCCTGTGGCTCTGAGGTAGCGGGTGCCAGGGACTGCAAAAGCGCCTCACTGAGAACCGGCGACTGGCCTAGAAGAGGCTTCGTCATCGGTTTTGGACCTCAGATGCCTGTCTTTTTCCTTGTCTTTGTGTTTTTTCAGAATTGTGATCGTCGGTTGATCCGACGGCATAGTATAATTGAACCTTCGGCCAAAGTAGTGCAAAGCAAAATCAAAACGTCGTTTGATAGTGCGCTTGTTAAACCTAGCACAAAACCGACAACTAGTGACATCGTGATCAGGGCCTAGGCATGGAATACAGTAAGAGTGGAAGTCCTTATGAGGTATTTGCTTCCCACAAGAAATACAATTATTAACTTTTTCTGACATCGGTCTGAGGCAAGAAAAAAGTTTCCCCAATGGGGTACTTAGCTTTATTGAAGACTTCGGATCTGAAATTCGACTTTGAAAATCTCAGGAGTCGGCCGACCGGCACTTGCGAACTGCTTTTGCTTCGGGCACCGCACGGCAAGAAAGACTGAAGAAAATGGCGTCGGATGCATCTTATATACCCCTGGCGCACTGACATCAGGGAAGAAGCGACAGCAACCGACGCCAGACCAAGACTTTGGAACTCTGGCCGACTGTGGGACCGTCTGACGGCAAGGATAACCCAAGTGTAATGACTGCAGCAGTGTAACACGACGACCATCAGGTCTACCTCTGGAGTCCCCCATTTGTTCCTCAAGAGGTTGAATATTTTTGGTTCCAGTTTCCATTTGTGTGGGTCCTTGAAATCTCTGCTTAGGTCATCTGCCAGTGAATTTAGCTTGCCATGGCAGGAATTGAGCTTGTAGGTGCACTTGGTAGCTCAAGGCAGTGTTCCACAGAGCCATGGCTAGTCTGCAGAGATGGTACAAGTGGGTTCCTCCCTGCTTGTTTATGTATCAAATAACTGCGGTGTTCTCTGTCTTTACCAATAATTGTCCTGGAAGGATGTGGTCTTTGAAGGCTGTCAGGGAATTCTGTACAGCTAACATTTATTTTTGGTTGATATGCAAGTGCATCTGATTCGGGTTCCATTTGCCCTGAATGCACTGCCCTGCCAAGTGAGCCCCCCCATGCATAGTCTGATGTGTCTGTTAGGGTTTGGGCAGCAGGGAGTAGATTGAAAGGGAGCCCCTTGTTGTGGTGGTAGGCCTCTGCCCACCAAAGGAACTCTGTCTTTATACAAGGAATGATAGGAATCATTGATTCCAGGTCCTGAGAATGACGACACCATAGGCTTTTTAGATACCATTGTAGTTTCCTCATATGCAGTCTTGCATATGGAATTAGTAGAATGCAAGAGGCCATGAACCCCAGGGCTTGCAAAGTTTTCCTTGCAGATAGCTGGGTCTTTGTGGTCAGTAGTTTGAAGTAGGTTGTCAAATAAACTTGTTTCTCTGGTGTGAGGTAAGCCATCTGGGAAGTTGTGTTCAAGCATGCTCCCAGGAATACAATCTGTTGGCAGGGTACTAGATGAGATTTCTTTACGTTTATGGTGTACCCCAGCAAGGTTAGAAGTTTCTTTATGAATGCCAGTTGTTTTAATAGCATGTCCTGACTTTCTGCCTGAATCAATTGTCCAGGTATGGGTATATTTGAATATTTCTCTGCCTGCAAAATGCAATGGCTGGAGCTAGACACTTTGTGAATACCCTGGGCGCAGTAGATAAGCCAAAGGGAAGTGCAGAGAACTGATAGTGCATGGAGCCTGCCCTGAAGCGTATGCATTTCCTGCAAGACTCCCTTACTGGAATGTGCAGGTAAGCTTCCTTTAAGTCTAAGGTTGCCAACCAGGCATCTTTGCCTAGTATAGGAAGCAGCTGTTGAAGTGTTAGCATTCTGAATTTTGGGATTACCAAAAAGATGTTTAGACTAGAGAGGTCCAGGATAGGATGCCAGGAGCTGTCTTTTCTGGGTACCAGGAAAAGTCTTGAATAAAAACCTTGTCCCCTTTTCTCTGCTGGGACAGGTTGAATAGCCCTGATACTTAGAAGAGAGAGAACCTGTTGAGCCTCTGCCCACTGATTTGGGGGTAGGTCTGGCCAACCGTTTGGGGGTGGTAGGGTGTGGAAGTGGAATCTGTATCCTTGGGAAAGTATATTTAAAACCCATTTGTCCTGTGTAATGAGTTCCCAGTTTTTTGCATTCAGGGCGAGCTTTCCTCCTAAGGGAGCAGGCAGTTGAGCAGGGCTTGGAAGGGTTAAAGTCATTGTGACATTTTTCCGTAGGGGGTGTCTTACTACTTCCTGCTTTGGAAGTGGGAGCCCCCCACTGCCTAGGCCTGTGTGTAGCCTGAGACTGTAACCTAGGTGGTCTGCTGTTCCTGGGTTTGGACTGAAAAGGCCTGGAAGAGACTGGAAAGGACCAATTATTTGAAGGCCAATGCCTACTAAATCTGGGAGGCTGTACTTGCAGGAAATCTTTAACAGTTTGCATAGATTTAGCTTTTTCCTCCATCTTTTTGAGGACTACTGCTTTGTTGCCAAACAGGCGGTCTTGGTTTAAGGGAGCATCCAGTGATTTAGCTTTAACATGATCTGGCAAGTTTTGCTCCTTAAGCCAAGCATGCCTTCTAAGTATAGACCCAGTGACAGCAGCACTGCAAGATGCTCCTAAAGAGTCAAAACCATATTGCAAAGTATGTTTACCAACTTGTTCAGCAGAATGCATTAAATCCTGTAATTCTTTATGTTCAGCACAGTCAGGAATCAACATAATTTTCTGTTTAAGTAGTCCCATAATATGCTGCTGATACTTTAACATATGAAACTGGCAATTTAAGGCCCTAATGGCCAAAGTAGCAGAAGTGTATACCTTCTTACCCCATCTGTCCAAGGCCTAGAATCTTTATCAGAGGGGGTAGGATTTTTAGCAGCAGTAGCCTTAATGCCCTTTGGTCCTTGGGAAATGGTCTCTGGATCCGCAGTAGGATTCTTGAAGAGGAACTTGTGAGTCAGGTACTCTAATACCTGTCAGGTTTTCTGGGAGCTGGAGGTACAGTGTCTGGAGACAGGCTAGATTCCAAGAAGGCATCATCTACAATGTCCAGAACAGGAGGTATAGCTAAAGGCCTGTGTTGAGGGAGGAGTAAGAATTCCCTAAGCCTCTTTTTGGAGTCAGAGTAATCCTGGCTTTCCCAGCGGAAATGCTCCCTAAGAGTGTGCAAGGTTTCACCAAAAGAAAAATCTTCTGGAGGGTAAGCGGAGGGAATGGAATCCTCTGCATCAGAATCCTCATAGGTAGATAAGGGCAAATCCTGGTAATCAGAAGAAATTAGAAGTTATGTACCTACCATAACGTTCCATGTTAGTTGTCTTCTCTCGCCTTCTTTCTTGCTGGACGGGTTCGGAGCCAATCCTCGGCTCCGACTCGGCACTTGCTAAGCTCGAGAGCTTATTTTTACCAGCTCGAGGCAACCCTATATCCCATGATGCAAGGCGGAGATTACTCAGATCTCGTTTGGTAGCTAAGAAATAGCAGAACCTTCTTCCAACAAAGAAGGAATAAAACTAAATGCCATCATAACTGTAGCAAATGTCTACCTAACATATAAACTTGGGGTCAAGTATAATGAAGGTAACAACCTCTAATAGAGGTTTAATAATCTTCTCGGTCTGACCAGGCTAGGGGGAAGGAGGCGGGGCAAGAAAGAAGGAGAAGACAACTAACATGGAACGTTATGGTAGGTACATAACTTCTAAATGTTAAGTTGTCAATCTCGCCTTCATTCTTGCTGGATGGGACCGCGTCCCTAGCACCTCTATCCTGGGTGGCTCATTGGAACAGACTCTTGAGAACGGTGGAACCAAATTTTGCTCTATTTCTGGAGACCAAATCTAGTTTGTAATGTGAGACAAAGGTATGAGGAGAGGCCCATGTGGCTGCTGCACAGATAGTGTCTACTGGAAGTCTAGCTTGAAAAGCCGTAGATGTAGCTAGAGCTCTGGTAGAATGGGCTTTTGGGATAGAAACCAATTCTTTGCCCCTGAGCTGATAAATGTAAGTGATCAATGAAGACAGCCACCTAGATAAAGTAACTTTAGAAACTGGAAGGCCTTTCCTGTTGTCTGCATAGGACAGAAAAAGTTGGTCAGACTTTCTAGAAATTTTGTCTTATCCAGATAATATCTCAGTTGGCGGTGAACATCGAGATAATGTAGCTTTTGTTCAGCTCTATCAGAGTAATTGGGAAAAATACCGGAGATCAATGGACTGGTTTAGGTTAGTCTGAGATGCTACTTTGGTAAGAATGATGGATTAGTTCTTAGAGACACCCTATCTTTGTGAAAAATCAGATAAGGGGACGAACACAGAGAGCATGAAGCTCAGATACTCTTCTGGCAGACGTAATGGCAACTAGAAACAGTGTCTTCCAAGAAAGTAATTTCAAGGAACAGGCAGCTGCAGGTTCGAACGGGGGAAGAATCAAAGATGATAAAACTAAATTTAGGTCCCACTGTGGTGGGGGGTCTCTAATTGGAGGTTTCAATAAAAAGATACCTCTAAGGAATGCTTTGCAGAGTTTATGTGACATAATATTGTGGTCCGAAAAGCCTATGTGAAAATTTGAAATGGCTGCCAGTTGAACTTTCACTGTGGAAGAAGAAGACCCTGAATGAAAAATGCCAGCTAGGAATTCCAATATTGAATGAATTGGAGCAGTATAGGGATCTATGTCCCTAGCTTTTGCCCAGAAAGAGAAAGCCGCCATTTACTAGTGTAGATCTTTCTGGTGGAAGATTTTAGGAAGCTACTATGATATCCCGACGGAATTAGAAATCATAGGGAGCCTGGCTAAGGATGGAAGTGGAGCAACCAAGCAGTGAGGTTGAGAGAGGGTATGGATTGGTGCAGGTGACCCAACTGATGAGTCAGAAGATCTGGAACCGGGTCCAGATGCCATGGCTGTACCAATAGGTAACGATGTAGGAACGGAAACCATATCTGTCGAGGCCAATAAGGGCAATGAGAATCAATTTGGCTCTCAAAGCGGTTGCTTTCTGAATTAGCTGAGGTATCAGCGGAAAGGGAGGAAAGGCATAAAGAAGTCCCGGGGCCAATCTTGGGTTAGAGCGTCTCTGGGGGATGGCCTGGGAGGGGAAGAGAGAAGAAGTCTGGGCATTTGCTGTTTTGGGGTGTAGCAAAAGGTCGCAGCAAGGAATTCCCCAGTTCTGAAAAATCTCTTCCGCCACTGTTTGAGAGACCACTCGTGAGGCATGAGAATAGCTCTGCTCAATCTGTCCGCTATGATGTTGGATTTCCGGGATGTGCGTTGCTATCAGAAACCGATGAGAGGAGATCGCCCATTGCCAGAGTCTGAGCTCTCGACATAGTGGATAGGATTTGGTTCTGCCCTGTTTGTTTATGTACCATACTACTGACATATTGTCCGTTTGAACTGCAATTGTTCCCTGAGGAAGAGAGTCGTTGAGGGCTTGCAACGCGTTAAAAGCACTGCTCTCATCTCCAGAACATTTATGTGCAGGTGGTACTCGTGAGGTTGCCAAGTGCCATGGACCATTCTGCCCTGATAATGCCCCCCCCACCCGATCACGGAGGCGTCCGATGTAACCGTGGCAACGGAGGAAGAGGGACAAACGGTCTGCCTTGATGGATCTGAGGGGACGATATCCACCAAGTCAGATGTTTCTTGCAAATCGGGGTTACCATGATCCGGTGACGCATGGGAAGCTGTTGAAAGGACCACTGGGTGAATAACATCCATTGAAGTAGCCGCATGTAAAAGCGCTAGAGGAAGAAGCGTTATGGCGGCGCCATAAGACCCAACACTTTAGAGCAAACCTGGCCTGAATTTTTTGCTGAATAGGATCACCTGGGCGTGTTTTGAATGTCCAGGATCCTCTAGTCTGTCAACCTTGCGAAAGTTGCAGTGTCCAAATTTGCGCCTATAAAGGTAATATATTGACAAGGCGACAAGACAGATTTTTCGACGTTTATAGAAATTCCTAACCTTCTGCAAGTGTGAATGGTGTGATTTCTTGCTTGGAGGAGGTGATGCCTGGTGGTGGCAGTAGGAGCCAGTCGTCTAGATATGGAAACACCTGGAATCCTTGGCGTCTCAGATGAGCGTAACCACTGCCATGCATTTGGTAAACACTCTGGGGGCTGTAGTGAGTCCAAAGGGCAGGGCCCTGAATTGGAAGTGACTGGTCCCCAGCAGAAAGCGGAGAAATCTTCTGGCGCCTGTGAATTTTTATGTGATGATGCATCCTGAAGATCTATGGAGCACATCAATTGTCCTTGCCCAGAAAGGGTAGAATGGACTGGCGTGATCATCGAATTTTGACTTTTTACAAACTTGTTGAGTCTGCTCAGATCTAATATTGGCCTCAGTCCCTGTCTTTTGGAACTAAAAGAACCTTGAGTAAATTCGGATCCTAATTGGTCTGCGGGACTGGCTGGATGGCTCTTTTACTAGCAGTTTTGATATTTCTAGTACTGCTAGTTCCCTTAGACCAGGTGGAGCGTCTGGAAGGGTTCCCTTTGTTGAGTTGGGGTTTGAATAAAGGGATTTTGTAACCCTCGGATATGATTGACTGCACCCATTTGTCTTGAGAAAGGGAAAGCCAGGCTACTGGGTACAGCGATAATCTTCCCCCGACTGCCTCCGAAGGCGGACAATCGGGCAACATCTCAGGGATGCTGAAAGGGTTTGTCAGAGAGAGGCTCTCTGCTACCCTGATTCTGCGGACCCCTCTGCCTCTAGGGCGGCGTCTATTGTTATTACCCCTCTGCCTCTGGGGGTAAACTGACTTCGTCGTCAGTAGCGACTCCTTGGGATTCTTGAACCACATTTTTCCTCCCTTCTGTCCTTTGGGATAAGGTCTAGAAGGTGAGGAGAAACGGACTCCCACGGCAGAAAGAGTCTTGCCATCCTGCTGCATCTAGTCAAAGTGTCTTTCACTTGAGGACCAAACAATGTCGAGCCATCAAAAGGGGAGTTTGTGAAAGACGCCTTAAAGGGTCTGCAAAATTACAAAGCCGCATCCAGGACTGGCCTTAAAGCCACTCCTGTGCCTGCGGCTCTACTCGCTCCATCGGCTGCATAAGAGATGAGCCGCATGGAGGAGCTGGCAATAGAAAGGATTCCTAGCTGTGAGAAATCTTGTCTTGAGCCCCAGCAGCTGTCGGATCCTGTAAAACTTCCCCCAGTTCCTTAAGAACATCTCTTTGGAGGCGGGTGAAGTGGCATAGATAGTTCAGCGATCTCATTGCAAAGGTCGCTGAGGAAAAAATCCGCTTACCGTACCTATCCATAGTCCTAGAATCCTTATTAGGAGGATGAACAGGTACTGAAGGATCAGCAAGTTCCTTCTTGGTGGCAGCAGCCACCACCATGGCATCAACCGGACACCTTTAGTTAAATACTGCCTATCCTGAGGAGCTGTAATAATTTTGGAAGGTCTCTAGGAAAGGTTCCACGAATCGGAGCCATCCACGCCTTCCGAGCCACTACTTCCATGAGAGGGTCGAAGGCGGAGACACCCAGGAGGTGGAGGTCGAGATCGAGCAGCCTCTAGGTATACTGACTCGTCCTCGGAGGGATTAAGGGAGGCCAGTTCCCCTCTGTTTAAGGATTTCAAGGATGTCTGAAAATGAGACATCCTCAGAGGAGGACCTTGGGGACCCTCCGACTCATCCAAGTCAGTATCTGATGGTAGACTCAGGGAGTCTACATGTTTCCTCTTACATGTCCTCTTCGAGGGGTTCTCCTGACAGATGGGAGAAGCCTCGGAAGAGGAAGATATTCCCAATGGGGAAACCTGAGGCGTTGGATCTCTGGGTCCGGGAGCAAGAGAGTGAGAAGAGACATCAGCAGGCACTGTAGTGGGAGGAGCTGATGGAACAGACCCGTTGACTAAGCCCAGGGGCTACACTCCTCATCACCTCGAGGCTCCCCATCAGAGAGACCAGAAGGCTCCCGCTCGAAGAGATAGGAACCCCAGGCCTCACAGACAGGGAAGGCTCGAGGCAGATGTCGGGGCCGAGCTCATCAGCCGAAGCTCCGAGGGAGAACGGAGGGTGGGACAAGGGTCGATGCCACTCGCCCCTCGGAGCCGGCAGAAGCGAGAGCGCCCGGATCCCTCCAATGAAGGTCTCAAGGAGGAAGTCGGGCCGAAGGTGTTGTGTCGGCTCCGAGGTCACAGCGGTACCGGTTCGAGGAGCTCGGCTCCGAGCTCTGTAAGGGAGTGAAGGAGGAATTTTGAGTGGTTGTGATAAAGCTACCGTCTGTTGAGATGGGCTATGGAGAATTTGTGTCAATGCCTGAGATTTCAAAAGTCTACTCACCACTCTCTCGAGGTCATGATCCGATAGCCTGGATGACCGAGAAGATCGGCTCCGATGGCTCGCTCCGAGAGCAAGGGTGATCTCGGAGCGAATGGATCGATTCCATTGAAGGAGATCGAGATCTCTTTTTGAGATCGATGGAGCCATCGGGCGAAGGCGTCGGCTCCAGCCGGAGCCGACTCTGAATGTGTGGACGAATAGTATGCGCCGAGTGGAACCCGATACTGATCCTGGTGCAGAAGGATCGGCTCCGGCCGATCTCGACCCAGAAGGAGACATACCTGCAGCCGGCGGCCAAGCCTGAGCCGAGAAGGCTTAGCAGGTTCGAGGGCTTCCCGGCACTGACTTAGTCGGGGCTCTCGAGGTTTTAATAAGCCCCTCAAAATGAGCTTATTTTTTTTCTCCTGCAGGACTCTTGGGCTGAAGGCATGACAGATAGCACAAGAGTCCTGCAGGTGAGAAGGTCCCAGGCAATAAATACAAGAAGTGTGACCGTCTGTCAGAGACATCTTCTGACAGCACGAATCACACTTCTTGAAGCCTGAGACCTTAGTTTCTTTCGACATTTTTTGTGCCGAAGAGAGTAATCCACAAACACACACAGTACACTCTACTACACAAAATAAATTAAGTGATTAAAATTAATGTACTAACACACACAAGGACACACAATCACTCAGTTAAAAAATCCTGACAGGAAAAATTAGGGAGGGGAAGGCCTAGGGCCTACAAGGTAAGGAACAACTAACTCGAGGAACACTGACGGGAATAGGGCTAAGGTGACTCGAAACTAACTATACAAAGAAAATTTAGTGAAAAAATTGAAGTTAAACGGGGGTTGAAACAATCTAATAAGTCACTTACCTAGAGCTGGTAAAAAGCACCTGCGTGGCGGCAACGAGATCTGAGTAATCTCCGCCTTGCATCATGGGATATAGGGTTGCCTCGAGCTGGTAAAAATAAGCTCTCGAGCTTAGCAAGTGCCGAGTCGGAGCCGAGGATCGGCTCCGAACCCATCCAGCAAGAATGAAGGCGAGATTGACAACTTAACATCAGAGATTTCAGAGTTCTAGGTCTCTTAGAAGGGGCAGGCTGGCTTCCCCCAATTAAAGTAATAAGGTCTTCAGCCATTTTAAGCATTTGTTTTTTAGGCATATGGGCCTGACCATGTGGTTTGGATGTCGGTTTTCTAGACGTGGGTCGGGTTTTAGGCCTGGATGAAGAAGATGGCGGTTTAAAATGCAAATCTGTAGGCCTGAATACACCCTCAGAAGCCGGTGCCTGCACAGCAGCTCCGGACCCATCTAAGGTAGAGATATCCGCAGGTTCCATAGTCGAAGAAGCATCTTGCGACATACCGGACTCCAAATGGGTCTCAGTAGAGGCCTGCGAATCTGAAGTAGCGGGTATCAGGGGCTGCGAAAGTGCCTCACTGAGTACCGGTGGACTGGCGTCTAGCTTAATGGAAGCATCGTCGGCAGTTTTGGACCTATGCAGTCTGTCTCTGTCTTTATCTTTACGTTTTTGCAGAATATCGGTAGTCAGATGGCTTACCGAAGCCATTTCAGGATAGTTAAACCGAGTACCAAAATAATTTTCTATGAAAATAGATCGACGACGAATAGCTTGGGGGTTGAATAAGGCACAAAACCGACAGTGAGGGACATCGTGGTCTGGGCCTAAGCAAGGAATGCAGTACGAATGAAAATCTTTATGAGGTATTTGCTTTCCACAGGTAAGATAACTGTTAACTTTTACTGACATCGGTTAAGAGCAAGAAAAAGGATCCCCAATGGGGTACTTAGCTTTTTTCAAAGACTTCAGTTCTGAAACTCGAAAACGAAAATTTCAGGAGTCGGTCGACTGGCACTTGCGAACTGCTTCTGCTTCAGGCACCGCACGGCAAGAAAGACTGATGTAATCGTGTCGGCTGCATGTATTATACCCCTGATGACCTGACGTCATGGAAGAAGAGACAGCATCCGAAGCAGGAATCCAAGATTCTGGTGTTCAGGCCGGCTGAGGGCTACCTGCAGGCAGATAACCCAAATGTAATGACTGCAACAGTGAAACACGAAGAACCTCCTCCTCTGCAGGGAATTCTGGGGAGGTATCAGAAGAGTAGGAGGAACCCTCCAGGGTACCCTGGGGCTTCTGGATCTGCTGTCTCTGTGGGAGGTCTGGTTTAGACACTGGGTGCAAGGTGGAAAAGTGCAGATCTGGTGGGGTAGAATCTGTCTGTGCTGCCAAGGCAGATATGGCCTTCTCCAAAGCCTCGAATGCTGACAGCCCCTGAGAAGTAAGGGATCCCAGAACTGATAGTTCAGGCCTATGGATCTGAGCACCCTCAAACCCAGAGGACAGCGTTCCCGAGGCTAAGCCAAGGCTGGACTGATCTGAGATTCCAAGAAAGTGGGATGGGTCTGAAAACTTTGGAGTTAACCACCTCCTCGGACCTGAACAGGCCCTCACAACCCCAGGAGCTCCCTGGCTCCAACTGACCCGAGGAATTCAGAGCAGAGATACGAGCTGAGGAACGAAGGATCCCTTGGCTCCAACGTAAACAATACCGGCAGTGTTGAACCCGAAGTCTCCGAAACTTCAAGGGAAGTCAGAGGAGGAATCTGAAGAGGAGATGAAGAAATTCAAAATTCCTGACCCTTAGGGGTAGGAGCCGAAAGGGGCCTTGTGATACCTTGTGCTCAGAGAATCTTCTTGACCATCCTTTCCACTGAATCTTCCATGACACTTCTGGTGGAGCGAGTCAATGACTCCGATGGAGGCTTCGGTCTCTCCAGGAAAGAAGGAATCCTGGATGGCACTGGGTAGATGGAAAGAGAGCATCGAATCCTAGGAAAGGTCTGAATGGGCTTGAAGGGGCCTCCCCATAGGATCCAACAACCACCAATCCAACCTATCCTTCAGAGTGGATAGGCTCCGATCCAATGTAGTCGTATCCGATGGGAGAGTCCTGGAAGTTGTCAGATCTGAGAAGGTCTTAGGATCAGACATTTTAGCCACTTTCAGTGAGTGCTCCAATGGCAATTTTGGGGCAGAAGAAGGCCTTTTCCTTCCCTTGTCTGAACTTCTGGAGGACATGGAGGATGCTGGGCTTGACTGTTCAGACTTAGATGAATGCTTCTTGCCTTTTTTGTCAGAGCTAGAAATTGCCTCCCAA